>NC_133325.1:533322348-533641439 GCF_042186555.1 Aquarana catesbeiana | reverse complement strand
CATAGGAACCTATTTACCCCATTTCTGTGAAGAATATGCATATAATTATTTTTCTATATGGGGATTATGGGTGGAATATTGTTTATAAATATAGCTAGGAACCTATTTAACCCATTTCTGATAAGAATATGCATATAATGTATTTTCTATTTGGGGATTATGGGTGGAATATTGTATATAAATATACATAGGAACCTATTTACCCCATTTCTGTGAAGAATATGCATATAATTATCTTTCTATATGGGGATTATGGGTGGAATATTGTTTATAAATATAGCTAGGAACCTATTTAACCCATTTCTGATAAGAATATGCATATAATGTATATTCTATCTGGGGATTATGGGTGAAATATTGTTAATAAATATACATGGGAGCCTATTAAACCCATTTCTGATAAGAATATGTATATAATTATTTTTCTATATGGGGAATACGGCTATTATATTGTTTAGAAATATACAGAGCAACCAATCTAACCAATTTCTGATAAGAATATGCATATAATTATTTTTCTACATGGGGATTATGGGTGGAATATTGTTTATAACTATACATAGCAACCTATTTAACCCATTTTTGATAAGAATATGCATATAATTATTTTTCTACATGGGGATTATGGTTGGAATATTGTAGTTTAACATATATAGGAATGTATTTAACCTATTTCAGATATGAATATGCATAAAATTATTTTTCTATATTGGGATTATGGGTGGAACATTGTTTATAAAAATATTCATAGCAACATATTAAACCTATTTCTGATAAAAATACACATATCATTATTTTTCTACATGTGGATTATGGGTGGAATATTGTTTATAAATATACATAGGAACCTATTTAACCCAATTCTGATAAGAATATGCATATCATTTTTTTTCTGTATGGGGATTATGGGTGGAATGTTGTCTGTAAATATACATAGGAACCTATTTACCCCATTTCTGTCAAGAATATGCATATAATTATTTTTCTATACGGTGAATATCGGTGGAATATTGTTTATAAATATAGATAGGAACCTATTTAACCCATTTCTCATAAGAATATGCATATCATTTATTTTCTATATGGGGATTATGTGTGGAATATTGTTAATAAATATACATGGGAGCCTATTAAACCCATTTCTGATAAGAATATGTATATAATTATTTTTCTATATGGGGAATATGGCTATTATATTATTCAGAAATATACAGAGCAACCAATTTAACCCATTTCTGATAACAATATGCATATAATTATTTTTCTACAATGGGATTATGGTTGAAATATTATTTATAAATATACATAGCAACATATTAAACCTATTTCTCACAAGAACATGCATTACATTTTTTTCTACATTGGGATTATGGGTGGAATATTGTTTATAAATATACATGGGAGCCTATTTAACCCATTTCTGATAAGAATATTCATATAATTTATTTTCTATATGGGGATTATGGGTGGAATATTGTTACTAAATATACATGGGCGCCTGTTAAACCCATTTCTGATAAGAATATGTATATAATTATTTTTCTGTATGGGGATTATGACTGAAATATTGTTTAGAAATATACAGAGCAACCAATTGAACCCATTTCTGATAAGAATATGCATATAATTATTTTTCTACAAGGGGATTATGGTTGGAATATTATTTATAAATATACATAGCAACATATTAAACCTATTTCTGACAAGAATATGCATAAAAAAAATTTCTACATTGGGATTATTGGTGGAATATTGTTTATAAATATACATGGGAGCCTATTTAACCCATTTCTGATAAGAATATGTATATCATTATTTGTCTATTAAGGTATTATGGCTGAAATATTGTTTAGAAATATACAGAGCAACCCATTTAACCAATTTCTGACAAAAATATGCATATAATTATTTTTCTATATGGGGATTATGGGTGGAATATTGTTTATTAATATACATAGGAACCTATTTAACCCATTTCTGATAAGAATATGCATATACTTATTTTTCTATATGGGGATTATGATTGGAATATTGTTTATAACTATACATAGAAACCTATTTAACCCATTTTTGATAAGAATATTGCATATAATTATTTTTCAACATGGGGATTATGGTTGGAATATTGTAGTTTAACATATATAGAAATGTATTTAACCTATTTCAGATATGAATATGCATAAAATTATTTTTCTATATTGGGATTATGTGTGGAACATTGTTTATAAAAATATTCATAGCAACATATTAAACCTATTTCTAATATGAATATGCATATAATTATTTTTCTATATGGGGATTATGGGTGGAATATTGTTTGTAAATATACATAGGAACCTATTTAACCCATTTCTGATAAAAATACACATATCGATATTTTTCTACATGTGGATTATGGGTGGAATATTGTTAATAAATATACATGGGAGCCTATTAAACCCATTTCTGATAAGAATATGTATATAATTATTTTTCTATATGGGGAATATGGCTATTATATTGTTCAGAAATATACAGAGCAACCAATTTAACCCATTTCTGATAACAATATGCATATAATTATTTTTCTACAATGGGATTATGGTTGAAATATTATTTATAAATATACATAGCAACATATTAAACCTATTTCTCACAAGAATATGCATTACATTTTTTTCTACATTGGGATTATGGGTGGAATATTGTTTATAAATATACATGGGAGCCTATTTAACCCATTTCTGATAAGAATATGCATATAATTTATTTTCTATATGGGGATTATGGGTGGAATATTGTTACTAAATATACATGGGCGCCTGTTAAACCCATTTCTGATAAGAATATGTATATAATTATTTTTCTGTATGGGGATTATGGCTGAAATATTGTTTAGAAATATACAGAGCAACCAATTGAACCCATTTCTGATAAGAATATGCATATAATAATTTTTCTACAAGAGGATTATGGTTGGAATATTATTTATAAATATACATAGCAACATATTAAACCTATTTCTGACAAAAATAGGCATAAAAAAAATTTCTACATTGGGATTATGGGTGGAATATTGTTTATAAATATACATGGGAGCCTATTTAACCCATTTCTGATAAGAATATGTATATCATTATTTGTCTATAAAGGTATTATGGCTGAAATATTGTTTAGAAATATACAGAGCAACCCATTTAACCCATTTCTGATAAGTATATGAATATAAATATTTTTCTATATGGGGATTAAGGGTGGAATATTGTTTATAAATATACATAGGAACCTATTTAACCCATTTCTGATAAGAATATGCATGTAATTATTTTTCTACAAGGGGATTATGGTTGGAATATTATTTATAAATATATATAGCAACATATTAAACCTATTTCTAATATGAATATGCATATAATTATTTTTCTATATGGGGATAATGGGTGGGATATTGTTTTTAAATATGCATAAGAACCTATTTAACCCATTTCTGATAAAAATACACATATCATTATTTTTCGACATGTGGATTATGAGTGGAATATTGTTTATAAATATACATAGGAACCTATTTAACCCAATTCTGATAAGAATATACATATAATTTTTTTTCTGTATGGGGATTATGGGTGGAATGTTGTCTATAAATGTAAAAAGGAACCTAACTGACCCATTTCTGATAAGAATATTCATATAATTATTTTTCTACATTAGGATTATGGGTGAAATATTGTATATAAATATACATAGGAACCTATTTACCCCATTTCTGTGAAGAATATGCATATAATTATTTTTCTATATGGGGATTATGGGTGGAATATTGTTTATAAATATAGCTAGGAACCTATTTAACCCATTACTGATAAGAATATGCATATAATGTATTTTCTATTTGGGGATTATGGGTGGAATATTGTATATAAATATACATAGGAACCTATTTACCCCATTTCTGTGAAGAATATGCATATAATTATCTTTCTATATGGGGATTATGGGTGGAATATTGTTTATAAATATAGCTAGGAACCTATTTAACCCATTTCTGGTAAGAATATGCATATAATGTATTTTCTATCTGGGGATTATGGGTGAAATATTGTTAATAAATATACATGGGAGCCTATTAAACCCATTTCTGATAAGAATATGTATATAATTATTTTTCTATATGGGGAATACGGCTATTATATTGTTTAGAAATATACAGAGCAACCAATCTAACCAATTTCTGATAAGAATATGCATATAATTATTTTTCTACATGGGGATTATGGGTGGAATATTGTTTATAACTATACATAGCAACCTATTTAACCCATTTTTGATAAGAATATGCATATAATTATTTTTCTACATGGGGATTATGGTTGGAATATTGTCGTTTAACATATATAGGAATGTATTTAACCTATTTCAGATATGAATATGCGTAAAATTATTTTTCTATATTGGGATTATGGGTGGAACATTGTTTATAAAAATATTCATAGCAACATATTAAACCTATTTCTAATATGAATATGCATATAATTATTTTTCTATATGGGGATTATGGGTGGAATATTGTTTGTAAATATACTTAGGAACCTATTTAACCCATTTCTGATAAAAATACACATATCATTATTTTTCTACATGTGGATTATGGGTGGAATATTGTTTATAAATATACATAGGAACCTATTTAACCCAATTCTGATAAGAATATGCATATCATTTTTTTTCTGTATGGGGATTATGGGTGGAATGTTGTCTGTAAATATACATAGGAACCAATTTACCCCATTTCTGTCAAGAATATGCATATAATTATTTTTCTATACGGTGAATATCGGTGGAATATTGTTTATAAATATAGATAGGAACCTATTTAACCCATTTCTCATAAGAATATGCATATCATTTATTTTCTATATGGGGATTATGTGTGGAATATTGTTAATAAATATACATGGGAGCCTATTAAACCCATTTCTGATAAGAATATGTATATAATTATTTTTCTATATGGGGAATATGGCTATTATATTGTTCGGAAATATACAGAGCAACCAATTTAACCCATTTCTGATAACAATATGCATATAATTATTTTTCTACAATGGGATTATGGTTGAAATATTATTTATAAATATACATAGCAACATATTAAACCTATTTCTCACAAGAACATGCATTACATTTTTTTCTACATTGGGATTATGGGTGGAATATTGTTTATAAATATACATGGGAGCCTATTTAACCCATTTCTGATAAGAATATTCATATAATTTATTTTCTATATGGGGATTATGGGTGGAATATTGTTACTAAATATACATGGGCGCCTGTTAAACCCATTTCTGATAAGAATATGTATATAATTATTTTTCTGTATGGGGATTATGACTGAAATATTGTTTAGAAATATACAGAGCAACCAATTGACCCATTTCTGATAAGAATATGCATATAATTATTTTTCTACAAGGGGATTATGGTTGGAATATTATTTATAAATATACATAGCAACATATTAAACCTATTTCTGACAAGAATATGCATAAAAAAAATTTCTACATTGGGATTATTGGTGGAATATTGTTTATAAATATACATGGGAGCCTATTTAACCCATTTCTGATAAGAATATGTATATCATTATTTGTCTATTAAGGTATTATGGCTGAAATATTGTTTAGAAATATACAGAGCAACCCATTTAACCAATTTCTGACAAGAATATGCATATAATTATTTTTCTATATGGGGATTATGGGTGGAATATTGTTTATTAATATACATAGGAACCTATTTAACCCATTTCTGATAAGAATATGCATATACTTATTTTTCTATATGGGGATTATGATTGGAATATTGTTTATAACTATACATAGAAACCTATTTAACCCATTTTTGATAAGAATATTGCATATAATTATTTTTCAACATGGGGATTATGGTTGGAATATTGTAGTTTAACATATATAGAAATGTATTTAACCTATTTCAGATATGAATATGCATAAAATTATTTTTCTATATTGGGATTATGTGTGGAACATTGTTTATAAAAATATTCATAGCAACATATTAAACCTATTTCTAATATGAATATGCATATAATTATTTTTCTATATGGGGATTATGGGTGGAATATTGTTTGTAAATATACATAGGAACCTATTTAACCCATTTCTGATAAAAATACACATATCGATATTTTTCTACATGTGGATTATGGGTGGAATATTGTTAATAAATATACATGGGAGCCTATTAAACCCATTTCTGATAAGAATATGTATATAATTATTTTTCTATATGGGGAATATGGCTATTATATTGTTCAGAAATATACAGAGCAACCAATTTAACCCATTTCTGATAACAATATGCATATAATTATTTTTCTACAATGGGATTATGGTTGAAATATTATTTATAAATATACATAGCAACATATTAAACCTATTTCTCACAAGATTATGCATTACATTTTTTTCTACATTGGGATTATGGGTGGAATATTGTTTATAAATATACATGGGAGCCTATTTAACCCATTTCTGATAAGAATATGCATATAATTTATCTTCTATATGGGGATTATGGGTGGAATATTATTTATAAATATACATAGCAACATATTAAACCTATTTCTAATATGAATATGCATATAATTATTTTTCTATATGGGGATAATGGGTGGGATATTGTTTTTAAATATGCATAAGAACCTATTTAACCCATTTCTGATAAAAATACACATATCATTATTTTTCGACATGTGGATTATGAGTGGAATATTGTTTATAAATATACATAGGAACCTATTTAACCCAATTCTGATAAGAATATACATATAATTTTTTTTCTGTATGGGGATTATGGGTGGAATGTTGTCTATAAATGTAAAAAGGAACCTAACTGACCCATTTCTGATAAGAATATTCATATAATTATTTTTCTACATTAGGATTATGGGTGACATATTGTATATAAATATACATAGGAACCTATTTACCGCATTTCTGTGAAGAATATGCATATAATTATTTTTCTATATGGGGATTATGGGTGGAATATTGTTTATAAATATAGCTAGGAACCTATTTAACCCATTACTGATAAGAATATGCATATAATGTATTTTCTATTTGGGGATTATGGGTGGAATATTGTATATAAATATACATAGGAACCTATTTACCCCATTTCTGTGAAGAATATGCATATAATTATCTTTCTATATGGGGATTATGGGTGGAATATTGTTTATAAATATAGCTAGGAACCTATTTAACCCATTTCTGATAAGAATATGCATATAATGTATTTTCTATCTGGGGATTATGGGTGAAATATTGTTAATAAATATACATGGGAGCCTATTAAACCCATTTCTGATAAGAATATGTATATAATTATTTTTCTATATGGGGAATACGGCTATTATATTGTTTAGAAATATACAGAGCAACCAATCTAACCAATTTCTGATAAGAATATGCATATAATTATTTTTCTACATGGGGATTATGGGTGGAATATTGTTTATAACTATACATAGCAACCTATTTAACCCATTTTTGATAAGAATATGCATATAATTATTTTTCTACATGGGGATTATGGTTGGAATATTGTCGTTTAACATATATAGGAATGTATTTAACCTATTTCAGATATGAATATGCGTAAAATTATTTTTCTATATTGGGATTATGGGTGGAACATTGTTTATAAAAATATTCATAGCAACATATTAAACCTATTTCTAATATGAATATGCATATAATTATTTTTCTATATGGGGATTATGGGTGGAATATTGTTTGTAAATATACATAGGAACCTATTTAACCCATTTCTGATAAAAATACACATATCATTATTTTTCTACATGTGGATTATGGGTGGAATATTGTTTATAAATATACATAGGAACCTATTTAACCCAATTCTGATAAGAATATGCATATCATTTTTTTTCTGTATGGGGATTATGGGTGAAATGTTGTCTGTAAATATACATAGGAACCTATTTACCCCATTTCTGTCAAGAATATGCATATAATTATTTTTCTATACGGTGAATATCGGTGGAATATTGTTTATAAATATAGATAGGAACCTATTTAACCCATTTCTCATAAGAATATGCATATCATTTATTTTCTATATGGGGATTATGTGTGGAATATTGTTAATAAATATACATGGGAGCCTATTAAACCCATTTCTGATAAGAATATGCATATACATATTTTTCTATATGGGGATTATGATTGGAATATTGTTTATAACTATACATAGAAACCTATTTAAACCATTTTTGATAAGAATATTGCATATAATTATTTTTCAACATGGTGATTATGGTTGGAATATTGTAGTTTAACATATATAGAAATGTATTTAACCTATTTCAGATATGAATATGCATAAAATTATTTTTCTATATTGGGATTATGTGTGGAACATTGTTTATAAAAATATTCATAGCAACATATTAAACCTATTTCTAATATGAATATGCATATAATTATTTTTCTATATGGGGATTATGGGTGGAATATTGTTTGTAAATATACATAGGAACCTATTTAACCCATTTCTGATAAAAATACACATCGATATTTTTCTACATGTGGATTATGGGTGGAATATTGTTAATAAATATACATTGGAGCCTATTAAACCCATTTCTGATAAGAATATGTATATAATTATTTTTCTATATGGGGAATTTGGCTATTATATTGTTCAGAAATATACAGAGCAACCAATTTAACCCATTTCTGATAACATTATGCATATAATTATTTTTCTACAATGGGATTATGGTTGAAATATTATTTATAAATATACATAGCAACATATTAAACCTATTTCTCACAAGAACATGCTTTAAATTTTTTTCTACATTGGGATTATGGGTGGAATATTGTTTATAAATATACATGGGAGCCTATTTAACCCATTTCTGATAAGAATATTCATATAATTTATTTTCTATATGGGGATTATGGGTGGAATATTGTTACTAAATATACATGGGCGCCTGTTAAACCCATTTCTGATAAGAATATGTATATAATTATTTTTCTGTATGGGGATTATGATTGAAATATTGTTTAGAAATAAACAGAGCAACCAATTGAACCCATTTCTGATAAGAATATGCATATAATTATTTTTCTACAAGGGGATTATGGTTGGAATATTATTTATAAATATACATAGCAACATATTAAACCTATTTCTGACAAGAATATGCATAAAAAAATTTTCTACATTGGGATTATTGGTGGAATATTGTTTATAAATATACATGGGAGCCTATTTAACCCATTTCTGATAAGAACATGTATATCATTATTTGTCTATTAAGGTATTATGGCTGAAATATTGTTTAGAAATATACAGAGCAACCCATTTAACCAATTTCTGACAAGAATATGCATATAATTATTTTTCTATATGGGGATTATGGGTGGAATATTGTTTATAAATATACATAGGAACCTATTTAACCCATTTCTGATAAGAATATGCATATAATTATTTTTCTATATGGGGATTATGATTGGAATATTGTTTATAACTATACATAGAAACCTATTTAACCCATTTTTGATAAGAATATTGCATATAATTATTTTTCAACATGGGGATTATGGTTGGAATATTGTAGTTTAACATATATAGAAATGTATTTAACCTATTTCAGATATGAATATGCATAAAATTATTTTTCTATATTGGGATTATGTGTGGAACATTGTTTATAAAAATATTCATAGCAACATATTAAACCTATTTCTAATATGAATATGCATATAATTATTTTTCTATATGGGGATTATGGGTGGAATATTGTTTGTAAATATACATAGGAACCTATTTAACCCATTTCTGATAAAAATACACATCGATATTTTTCTACATGTGGATTATGGGTGGAATATTGTTAATAAATATACATGGGAGCCTATTAAACCCATTTCTGATAAGAATATGTATATAATTATTTTTCTATATGGGGAATATGGCTATTATATTGTTCAGAAATATACAGAGCAACCAATTTAACCCATTTCTGATAACAATATGCATATAATTATTTTTCTACAATGGGATTATGGTTGAAATATTATTTATAAATATACATAGCAACATATTAAACCTATTTCTCACAAGAATATGCATTAGATTTTTTTCTACATTGGGATTATGGGTGGAATATTGTTTATAAATATACATGGGAGCCTATTTAACCCATTTCTGATAAGAATATGCATATAATTTATTTTCTATATGGGGATTATGGGTGGAATATTGTTACTAAATATATACATGGGTGCCTGTTAAACCCATTTCTGATAAGAATATGTATATAATTATTTTTCTGTATGGGGATTATGGCTGAAATATTGTTTAGAAATATACAGAGCAACCAATTGAACCCATTTCTGATAAGAATATGCATATAATAATTTTTCTACAAGAGGATTATGGTTGGAATATTATTTATAAATATACATAGCAACATATTAAACCTATTTCTGACAAAAATAGGCATAACAAAAATTTCTACATTGGGATTATGGGTGGAATATTGTTTATAAATATACATGGGAGCCTATTTAACCCATTTCTGATAAGAATATGTATATCATTATTTGTCTATAAAGGTATTATGGCTGAAATATTGTTTAGAAATATACAGAGCAACCCATTTAACCCATTTCTGATAAGTATATGAATATAATTATTTTTCTATATGGGGATTAAGGGTGGAATATTGTTTATAAATATACATAGGAACCTATTTAACCCATTTCTGATAAGAATATGCATGTAATTATTTTTCTACAAGGGGATTATGGTTGGAATATTATTTATAAATATACATAGCAACATATTAAACCTATTTCTAATATGAATATGCATATAATTATTTTTCTATATGGGAATAATGGGTGGGATATTGTTTTTAAATATGCATAAGAACCTATTTAACCCATTTCTGATAAAAATACACATATCATTATTTTTCGACATGTGGATTATGAGTGGAATATTGTTTATAAATATACATAGGAACCTATTTAACCCAATTCTGATAAGAATATACATATAATTTTTTTTCTGTATGGGGATTATGAGTGGAATGTTGTCTATAAATGTAAAAAGGAACCTAACTGACCCATTTCTGATAAGAATATTCATATAATTATTTTTCTACATTAGGATTATGGGTGAAATATTGTATATAAATTTGGGGAACCTATTTTCCTCATTTCTGTGAAGAATATGCATATAATTATTTTTCTATATGGGGATTATGGGTGGAATATTGTTTATAAATATAGCTAGGAACCTATTTAACCCATTTCTGATAAGAATATGCATATAATGTATTTTCTATTTGGGGATTATGGGTGGAATATTGTATATAAATATACATAGGAACCTATTTACCCCATTTGTGTGAAGAATATGCATATAATTATCTTTCTATATGGGGATTATGGGTGGAATATTGTTTATAAATATAGCTAGGAACTTATTTAACCCATTTCTGATAAGAATATGCATATAATGTATTTTCTATCTGGGGATTATGGGTGAAATATTGTTAATAAATATACATGGGAGCCTATTAAACCCATTTCTGATAAGAATATGTATATAATTATTTTTCTATATGGGGAATACGGCTATTATATTGTTTAGAAATATACAGAGCAACCAATCTAACCAATTTCTGATAAGAATATGCATATAATTATTTTTCTACATGGGGATTATGGGTGGAATATTGTTTATAACTATACATAGCAACCTATTTAACCCATTTTTGATAAGAATATGCGTATAATTATTTTTCTACATGGGGATTATGGTTGGAATATTGTAGTTTAACATATATAGGAATGTATTTAACCTATTTCAGATATGAATATGCATAAAATTATTTTTTTATATTGGGATTATGGGTGGAACATTGTTTATAAAAATATTCATAGCAACATATTAAACCTATTTCTAATATGAATATGCATATAATTATTTTTCTATATGGGATTATGGGTGGAATACTGTTTGTAAATATACATAGGAACCTATTTAACCCATTTCTGATAAAAATACACATATCATTATTTTTCTACATGTGGATTATGGGTTGAATATTGTTTATAAATATACATAGGAACCTATTTAACCCAATTCTGATAAGAATATGCATATCATTTTTTTTCTGTATGGGGATTATGGGTGGAATGTTGTCTGTAAATATACATAGGAACCTATTTACCCCATTTCTGTCAAGAATATGCATATAATTATTTTTCTATACGGTGAATATCGGTGGAATATTGTTTATAAATATAGATAGGAACCTATTTAACCCATTTCTCATAAGAATATGCATATCATTTATTTTCTATATGGGGATTATGTGTGGAATATTGTTAATAAATATACATGGGAGCCTATTAAACCCATTTCTGATAAGAATATGTATATAATTATTTTTCTATATGGGGAATATGGCTATTATATTGTTCAGAAATATACAGAGCAACCAATTTAACCCATTTCTGATAACAATATGCATATAATTATTTTTCTACAATGGGATTATGGTTGAAATATTATTTATAAATATACATAGCAACATGTTAAACCTATTTCTCACAAGAACATGCATTACATTTTTTTCTACATTGGGATTATGGGTGGAATATTGTTTATAAATATACATGGGAGCCTATTTAACCCATTTCTGATAAGAATATGCATATAATTTATTTTCTATATGGGGATTATGGGTGGAATATTGTTACTAAATATACATATGCGCCTGTTAAACCCATTTCTGATAAGAATATGTATATAATTATTTTTCTGTATGGGGATTATGGCTGAAATATTGTTTAGAAATATACAGAGCAACCAATTGAACCCATTTCTGATAAGAATATGCATATAATTATTTTTCTACAAGGGGATTATGGTTGGAATATTATTTATAAATATACATAGCAACATATTAAACCTATTTCTGACAAGAATATGCATAAAAAAAATTTCTACATTGGGATTATTGGTGGAATATTGTTTATAAATATACATGGGAGCCTATTTAACCCATTTCTGATAAGAATATGTATATCATTATTTGTCTATTAAGGTATTATGGCTGAAATATTGTTTAGAAATATACAGAGCAACCCATTTAACCAATTTCTGACAAGAATATGCATATAATTATTTTTCTATATGGGAATTATGGGTGGAATATTGTTTATAAATATACATAGGAACCTATTTAACCCATTTCTGATAAGAATATGCATATACTTATTTTTCTATATGGGGATTATGATTGGAATATTGTTTATAAATATACATAGGAACCTATTTAACCCATTTCTGATACGAATATGCATGTAATTATTTTTCTACAAGGGTATTATGCTTGGAATATTATTTATAAATATACATAGCAACATATTAAACCTATATCTAATATGAATATGCATATAATTATTTTTCTATATGGGGATAATGGGTGGGATATTGTTTTTAAATATGCATAAGAACCTAATTAACCCATTTTTGATAAAAATACACATATCATTATTTTTCGACATGTGGATTATGGGTGGAATATTGTTTATAAATATACATAGGAACCTATTTAACCCAATTCTGATAAGAATATGCATATCATTTTTTTTCTGTATGGGGATTATGGGTGGAATTTTGTCTATAAATGTACAAAGGAACCTAATTAACCCATTTTTGATAAGAATATTCATATAATTATTTTTCGACATCAGGATTATGGGTGAAATATTGTGTATAAATATACATAAGAACCTATTTACCTCATTTCTGTGAAGAATATGCATATAATTATTTTTCTATACGGTGAATATCGGTGGAATATTGTTTATAAATATAGATAGGTACTTATTTAACCCATTTCTGATAATAATATGCATATCATTTATTTTCTATATGGGGATTATGTGTGGAATATTGTTAATAAATATACATGGGAGCCTATTAAACCCATTTCTGATAAGAATATGTATATAATTATTTTTCTATATGGGGAATATGGCTATTATATTGTTCAGAAATATACATAGCAACCAATTTAACCCATTTCTGATAACAATATGCATATAATTATTTTTCTAAAATGGGATTATGGTTGAAATATTATTTATAAATATACATAGCAACATATTAAACTTATTTCTCACAAGAACATGCATTACATTTTTTTCTACATTGGGATTATGGGTGGAATATTATTTATAAATATACATGGGAGCCTATTTAACCAATTTCTGATAAAAATATGCATATAATTATTTTTCTACATGGGAATTATGGGTGGAATATTGTTTATAACTATACATAGCAACCTATTTAACCCATTTTTGATAAGAATATTGCATATAATTATTTTTCAACATGGGGATTATGGTTGGAATATTGTAGTTTAACATATATAGAAATGTATTTAACCTATTTCAGATATGAATATGCATAAAATTATTTTTCTATATTGGGATTATGTGTGGAACATTGTTTATAAAAATATTCATAGCAACATATTAAACCTATTTCTAATATGAATATGCATATAATTATTTTTCTATATGGGGATTATGGGTGGAATATTGTTTGTAAATATACATAGGAACCTATTTAACCCATTTCTGATAAAAATACACATATCGATATTTTTCTACATGTGGATTATGGGTGGAATATTGTTAATAAATATACATGGGAGCCTATTAAACCCATTTCTGATAAGAATATGTATATAATTATTTTTCTATATGGGGAATATGGCTATTATATTGTTCAGAAATATACAGAGCAACCAATTTAACCCATTTCTGATAACAATATGCATATAATTATTTTTCTACAATGGGATTATGGTTGAAATATTATTTATAAATATACATAGCAACATATTAAACCTATTTCTCACAAGAATATGCATTACATTTTTTTCTACATTGGGATTATGGGTGGAATATTGTTTATAAATATACATGGGAGCCTATTTAACCCATTTCTGATAAGAATATGCATATAATATTTTCTATATGGGGATTATGGGTGGAATATTGTTACTAAATATACATGGGCGCCTGTTAAACCCATTTCTGATAAGAATATGTATATAATTATTTTTCTGTATGGGGATTATGGCTGAAATATTGTTTAGAAATATACAGAGCAACCAATTGAACCCATTTCTGATAAGAATATGCATATAATTATTTTTCTACAAGGGGATTATGGTTGGAATATTATTTATAAATATACATAGCAACATATTAAACCTATTTCTGACAAAAATAGGCATAACAAAAATTTCTACATTGGGATTATGGGTGGAATATTGTTTATAAATATACATGGGAGCCTATTTAACCCATTTCTGATAAGAATATGTATATCATTATTTGTCTATAAAGGTATTATGGCTGAAATATTGTTTAGAAATATACAGAGCAACCCATTTAACCCATTTCTGATAAGTATATGAATATAATTATTTTTCTATATGGGGATTAAGGGTGGAATATTGTTTATAAATATACATAGGAACCTATTTAACCCATTTCTGATAAGAATATGCATGTAATTATTTTTCTACAAGGGGATTATGGTTGGAATATTATTTATAAATATACATAGCAACATATTAAACCTATTTCTAATATGAATATGCATATAATTATTTTTCTATATGGGAATAATGGGTGGGATATTGTTTTTAAATATGCATAAGAACCTATTTAACCCATTTCTGATAAAAATACACATATCATTATTTTTCGACATGTGGATTATGAGTGGAATATTGTTTATAAATATACATAGGAACCTATTTAACCCAATTCTGATAAGAATATACATATAATTTTTTTTCTGTATGGGGATTATGAGTGGAATGTTGTCTATAAATGTAAAAAGGAACCTAACTGACCCATTTCTGATAAGAATATTCATATAATTATTTTTCTACATTAGGATTATGGGTGAAATATTGTATATAAAATTGGGGAACCTATTTTCCTCATTTCTGTGAAGAATATGCATATAATTATTTTTCTATATGGGGATTATGGGTGGAATATTGTTTATAAATATAGCTAGGAACCTATTTAACCCATTTCTGATAAGAATATGCATATAATGTATTTTCTATTTGGGGATTATGGGTGGAATATTGTATATAAATATACATAGGAACCTATTTACCCCATTTGTGTGAAGAATATGCATATAATTATCTTTCTATATGGGGATTATGGGTGGAATATTGTTTATAAATATAGCTAGGAACTTATTTAACCCATTTCTGATAAGAATATGCATATAATGTATTTTCTATCTGGGGATTATGGGTGAAATATTGTTAATAAATATACATGGGAGCCTATTAAACCCATTTCTGATAAGAATATGTATATAATTATTTTTCTATATGGGGAATACGGCTATTATATTGTTTAGAAATATACAGAGCAACCAATCTAACCAATTTCTGATAAGAATATGCATATAATTATTTTTCTACATGGGGATTATGGGTGGAATATTGTTTATAACTATACATAGCAACCTATTTAACCCATTTTTGATAAGAATATGCGTATAATTATTTTTCTACATGGGGATTATGGTTGGAATATTGTAGTTTAACATATATAGGAATGTATTTAACCTATTTCAGATATGAATATGCATAAAATTATTTTTTTATATTGGGATTATGGGTGGAACATTGTTTATAAAAATATTCATAGCAACATATTAAACCTATTTCTAATATGAATATGCATATAATTATTTTTCTATATGGGATTATGGGTGGAATACTGTTTGTAAATATACATAGGAACCTATTTAACCCATTTCTGATAAAAATACACATATCATTATTTTTCTACATGTGGATTATGGGTTGAATATTGTTTATAAATATACATAGGAACCTATTTAACCCAATTCTGATAAGAATATGCATATCATTTTTTTTCTGTATGGGGATTATGGGTGGAATGTTGTCTGTAAATATACATAGGAACCTATTTACCCCATTTCTGTCAAGAATATGCATATAATTATTTTTCTATACGGTGAATATCGGTGGAATATTGTTTATAAATATAGATAGGAACCTATTTAACCCATTTCTCATAAGAATATGCATATCATTTATTTTCTATATGGGGATTATGTGTGGAATATTGTTAATAAATATACATGGGAGCCTATTAAACCCATTTCTGATAAGAATATGTATATAATTATTTTTCTATATGGGGAATATGGCTATTATATTGTTCAGAAATATACAGAGCAACCAATTTAACCCATTTCTGATAACAATATGCATATAATTATTTTTCTACAATGGGATTATGGTTGAAATATTATTTATAAATATACATAGCAACATGTTAAACCTATTTCTCACAAGAACATGCATTACATTTTTTTCTACATTGGGATTATGGGTGGAATATTGTTTATAAATATACATGGGAGCCTATTTAACCCATTTCTGATAAGAATATGCATATAATTTATTTTCTATATGGGGATTATGGGTGGAATATTGTTACTAAATATACATATGCGCCTGTTAAACCCATTTCTGATAAGAATATGTATATAATTATTTTTCTGTATGGGGATTATGGCTGAAATATTGTTTAGAAATATACAGAGCAACCAATTGAACCCATTTCTGATAAGAATATGCATATAATTATTTTTCTACAAGGGGATTATGGTTGGAATATTATTTATAAATATACATAGCAACATATTAAACCTATTTCTGACAAGAATATGCATAAAAAAAATTTCTACATTGGGATTATTGGTGGAATATTGTTTATAAATATACATGGGAGCCTATTTAACCCATTTCTGATAAGAATATGTATATCATTATTTGTCTATTAAGGTATTATGGCTGAAATATTGTTTAGAAATATACAGAGCAACCCATTTAACCAATTTCTGACAAGAATATGCATATAATTATTTTTCTATATGGGGATTATGGGTGGAATATTGTTTATAAATATACATAGGAACCTATTTAACCCATTTCTGATAAGAATATGCATATACTTATTTTTCTATATGGGGATTATGATTGGAATATTGTTTATAAATATACATAGGAACCTATTTAACCCATTTCTGATACGAATATGCATGTAATTATTTTTCTACAAGGGTATTATGCTTGGAATATTATTTATAAATATACATAGCAACATATTAAACCTATATCTAATATGAATATGCATATAATTATTTTTCTATATGGGGATAATGGGTGGGATATTGTTTTTAAATATGCATAAGAACCTAATTAACCCATTTTTGATAAAAATACACATATCATTAT
Organism: Aquarana catesbeiana; assembly: GCF_042186555.1. NCBI lineage: Eukaryota > Metazoa > Chordata > Amphibia > Anura > Ranidae > Aquarana > Aquarana catesbeiana. The sequence continues at coordinate 533,622,982 of NC_133325.1, read as the reverse complement.
TTTTCGACATGTGGATTATGGGTGGAATATTGTTTATAAATATACATAGGAACCTATTTAACCCAATTCTGATAAGAATATGCATATCATTTTTTTTCTGTATGGGGATTATGGGTGGAATTTTGTCTATAAATGTACAAAGGAACCTAATTAACCCATTTTTGATAAGAATATTCATATAATTATTTTTCGACATCAGGATTATGGGTGAAATATTGTGTATAAATATACATAAGAACCTATTTACCTCATTTCTGTGAAGAATATGCATATAATTATTTTTCTATACGGTGAATATCGGTGGAATATTGTTTATAAATATAGATAGGTACTTATTTAACCCATTTCTGATAATAATATGCATATCATTTATTTTCTATATGGGGATTATGTGTGGAATATTGTTAATAAATATACATGGGAGCCTATTAAACCCATTTCTGATAAGAATATGTATATAATTATTTTTCTATATGGGGAATATGGCTATTATATTGTTCAGAAATATACATAGCAACCAATTTAACCCATTTCTGATAACAATATGCATATAATTATTTTTCTAAAATGGGATTATGGTTGAAATATTATTTATAAATATACATAGCAACATATTAAACTTATTTCTCACAAGAACATGCATTACATTTTTTTCTACATTGGGATTATGGGTGGAATATTATTTATAAATATACATGGGAGCCTATTTAACCAATTTCTGATAAAAATATGCATATAATTATTTTTCTACATGGGAATTATGGGTGGAATATTGTTTATAACTATACATAGCAACCTATTTAACCCATTTTTGATAAGAATATTGCATATAATTATTTTTCAACATGGGGATTATGGTTGGAATATTGTAGTTTAACATATATAGAAATGTATTTAACCTATTTCAGATATGAATATGCATAAAATTATTTTTCTATATTGGGATTATGTGTGGAACATTGTTTATAAAAATATTCATAGCAACATATTAAACCTATTTCTAATATGAATATGCATATAATTATTTTTCTATATGGGGATTATGGGTGGAATATTGTTTGTAAATATACATAGGAACCTATTTAACCCATTTCTGATAAAAATACACATATCGATATTTTTCTACATGTGGATTATGGGTGGAATATTGTTAATAAATATACATGGGAGCCTATTAAACCCATTTCTGATAAGAATATGTATATAATTATTTTTCTATATTTGGAATATGGCTATTATATTGTTCAGAAATATACAGAGCAACCAATTTAACCCATTTCTGATAACAATATGCATATAATTATTTTTCTATATGGGGATAATGGGTGGGATATTGTTTTTAAATATGCATAAGAACCTATTTAACCCATTTCTGATAAAAATACACATATAATTATTTTTCGACATGTGGATTATGAGTGGAATATTGTTTATAAATATACATAGGAACCTATTTAACCCAATTCTGATAAGAATATACATATAATTTTTTTTTCTGTATGGGGATTATGGGTGGAATGTTGTCTATAAATGTAAAAAGGAACCTAACTGACCCCATTTCTATCAAGAATATGCATATAATTATTTTTCTATACGGTGAATATCGGTGGAATATTGTTTATAAATATAGATAGGAAACTATTTAACCCATTTCTCATAAGAATATGCATATCATTTATTTTCTATATGGGGATTATGTGTGGAATATTGTTAATAAATATACATGGGAGCCTATTAAACCCATTTCTGATAAGAATATGTATATAATTATTTTTCTATATGGGGAATATGGCTATTATATTGTTCAGAAATATACAGAGCAACCAATTTAACCCATTTCTGATAACAATATGCATATCATTATTTTTCTACAATGGGATTATGGTTGAAATATTATTTATAAATATACATAGCAACATATTAAACCTATTTCTCACAAGAACATGCATTACATTTTTTTCTACATTGGGATTATGGGTGGAATATTGTTTATAAATATACATGGGAGCCTATTTAACCCATTTCTGATAAGAATATTCATATAATTTATTTTCTATATGGGGATTATGGGTGGAATATTGTTACTAAATATACATGGGCGCCTGTTAAACCCATTTCTGATAAGAATATGTATATAATTATTTTTCTGTATGGGGATTATGATTGAAATATTGTTTAGAAATATACAGAGCAACCAATTGAACCCATTTCTGATAAGAATATGCATATAATTATTTTTCTACAAGGGGATTATGGTTGGAATATTATTTATAAATATACATAGCAACATATTAAACCTATTTCTGACAAGAATATGCATAAAAAAAATTTCTACATTGGGATTATTGGTGGAATATTGTTTATAAATATACATGGGAGCCTATTTAACCCATTTCTGATAAGAACATGTATATCATTATTTGTCTATTAAGGTATTATGGCTGAAATATTGTTTAGAAATATACAGAGCAACCCATTTAACCAATTTCTGACAAGAATATGCATATAATTATTTTTCTATATGGGGATTATGGGTGGAATATTGTTTATAAATATACATAGGAACCTATTTAACCCATTTCTGATAAGTATATGAATATAATTATTTTTCTATATGGGGATTAAGGGTGGAATATTGTTTATAAATATACATAGGAACCTATTTAACCCATTTCTGATAAGAATATGCATGTAATTATTTTTCTACAAGGGGATTATGGTTGGAATATTATTTATAAATATACATAGCAACATATTAAACCTATTTCTAATATGAATATGCATATAATTATTTTTCTATATGGGGATAATGGGTGGGATATTGTTTTTAAATATGCATAAGAACCTATTTAACCCATTTCTGATAAAAATACACATATCATTATTTTTCGACATGTGGATTATGAGTGGAATATTGTTTATAAATATACATAGGAACCTATTTAACCCAATTCTGATAAGAATATACATATAATTTTTTTTTCTGTATGGGGATTATGGGTGGAATGTTGTCTATAAATGTAAAAAGGAACCTAACTGACCCCATTTCTGTCAAGAATATGCATATAATTATTTTTCTATACGGTGAATATCGGTGGAATATTGTTTATAAATATAGATAGGAAACTATTTAACCCATTTCTCATAAGAATATGCATATCATTTATTTTCTATATGGGGATTATGTGTGGAATATTGTTAATAAATATACATGGGAGCCTATTAAACCCATTTCTGATAAGAATATGTATATAATTATTTTTCTATATGGGGAATATGGCTATTATATTGTTCAGAAATATACAGAGCAACCAATTTAACCCATTTCTGATAACAATATGCATATAATTATTTTTCTACAATGGGATTATGGTTGAAATATTATTTATAAATATACATAGCAACATATTAAACCTATTTCTCACAAGAACATGCATTACATTTTTTTCTACATTGGGATTATGGGTGGAATATTGTTTATAAATATACATGGGAGCCTATTTAACTAATTTCTGATAAGAATATTCATATAATTTATTTTCTATATGGGGATTATGGGTGGAATATTGTTACTAAATATACATGGGCGCCTGTTAAACCCATTTCTGATAAGAATATGTATATAATTATTTTTCTGTATGGGGATTATGATTGAAATATTGTTTAGAAATATACAGAGCAACCAATTGAACCCATTTCTGATAAGAATATGCATATAATTATTTTTCTACAATGGGATTATGGTTGGAATATTATTTATAAATATACATAGCAACATATTAAACCTATTTCTGACAAGAATATGCATAAAAAAAATTTCTACATTGTGATTATTGGTGGAATATTGTTTATAAATATACATGGGAGCCTATTTAACCCATTTCTGATAAGAACATGTATATCATTATTTGTCTATTAAGGTATTATGGCTGAAATATTGTTTAGAAATATACAGAGCAACCCATTTAACCAATTTCTGACAAGAATATGCATATAATTATTTTTCTATATGGGGATTATGGATGGAATATTGTTTATAAATATACATAGGAACCTATTTAACCCATTTCTGATAAGAATATGCATATAATTATTTTTCTATATGGGGATTATGATTGGAATATTGTTTATAACTATACATAGAAACCTATTTAACCCATTTTTGATAAGAATATTGCATATAATTATTTTTCAACATGAGGATTATGGTTGGAATATTGTAGTTTAACATATATAGAAATGTATTTAACCTATTTCAGATATGAATATGCATAAAATTATTTTTCTATATTGGGATTATGTGTGGAACATTGTTTATAAAAATATTCATAGCAACATATTAAACCTATTTCTAATATGAATATGCATATAATTATTTTTCTATATGGGGATTATGGGTGGAATATTGTTTGTAAATATACATAGGAACCTATTTAACCCATTTCTGATAAAAATACACATATCGATATTTTTCTACATGTGGATTATGGGTGGAATATTGTTAATAAATATACATGGGAGCCTATTAAACCCATTTCTGATAAGAATATGTATATAATTATTTTTCTATATGGGGAATATGGCTATTATATTGTTCAGAAATATACAGAGCAACCAATTTAACCCATTTCTGATAACAATATGCATATAATTATTTTTCTACAATGGGATTATGGTTGAAATATTATTTATAAATATACATAGCAACATATTAAACCTATTTCTCACAAGAATATGCATTACATTTTTTTCTACATTGGGATTATGGGTGGAATATTGTTTATAAATATACATGGGAGCCTATTTAACCCATTTCTGATAAGAATATGCATATAATTTATTTTCTATATGGGGATTATGGGTGGAATATTGTTACTAAATATACATGGGCGCCTGTTAAACCCATTTCTGATAAGAATATGTATATAATTATTTTTCTGTATGGGAATTATGGCTGAAATATTGTTTAGAAATATACAGAGCAACCAATTGAACCCATTTCTGATAAGAATATGCATATAATAATTTTTCTACAAGAGGATTATGGTTGGAATATTATTTATAAATATACATAGCAACATATTAAACCTATTTCTGACAAAAATAGGCATAAAAAAAATTTCTACATTGGGATTATGGGTGGAATATTGTTTATAAATATACATGGGAGCCTATTTAACCCATTTCTGATAAGAATATGTATATCATTATTTGTCTATAAAGGTATTATGGCTGAAATATTGTTTAGAAATATACAGAGCAACCCATTTAACCCATTTCTGATAAGTATATGAATATAATTATTTTTCTATATGGGGATTAAGGGTGGAATATTGTTTATAAATATACATAGGAACCTATTTAACCCATTTCTGATAAGAATATGCATGTAATTATTTTTCTACAAGGGGATTATGGTTGGAATATTATTTATAAATATACATAGCAACATATTAAACCTATTTCTAATATGAATATGCATATAATTATTTTTCTATATGGGGATAATGGGTGGGATATTGTTTTTAAATATGCATAAGAACCTATTTAACCCATTTCTGATAAAAATACACATATCATTATTTTTCGACATGTGGATTATGAGTGGAATATTGTTTATAAATATACATAGGAACCTATTTAACCCAATTCTGATAAGAATATACATATAATTTTTTTTCTGTATGGGGATTATGAGTGGAATGTTGTCTATAAATGTAAAAAGGAACCTAACTGACCCATTTCTGATAAGAATATTCATATAATTATTTTTCTACATTAGGATTATGGGTGAAATATTGTATATAAATTTGGGGAACCTATTTTCCTCATTTCTGTGAAGAATATGCATATAATTATTTTTCTATATGGGGATTATGGGTGGAATATTGTTTATAAATATAGCTAGGAACCTATTTAACCCATTTCTGATAAGAATATGCATATAATGTATTTTCTATTTGGGGATTATGGGTGGAATATTGTATATAAATATACATAGGAACCTATTTACCCCATTTGTGTGAAGAATATGCATATAATTATCTTTCTATATGGGGATTATGGGTGGAATATTGTTTATAAATATAGCTAGGAACCTATTTAACCCATTTCTGATAAGAATATGCATATAATGTATTTTCTATCTGGGGATTATGGGTGAAATATTGTTAATAAATATACATGGGAGCCTATTAAACCCATTTCTGATAAGAATATGTATATAATTATTTTTCTATATGGGGAATACGGCTATTATATTGTTTAGAAATATACAGAGCAACCAATCTAACCAATTTCTGATAAGAATATGCATATAATTATTTTTCTACATGGGGATTATGGGTGGAATATTGTTTATAACTATACATAGCAACCTATTTAACCCATTTTTGATAAGAATATGCGTATAATTATTTTTCTACATGGGGATTATGGTTGGAATATTGTAGTTTAACATATATAGGAATGTATTTAACCTATTTCAGATATGAATATGCATCAAATTATTTTTTTATATTGGGATTATGGGTGGAACATTGTTTATAAAAATATTCATAGCAACATATTAAACCTATTTCTAATATGAATATGCATATAATTATTTTTCTATATGGGATTATGGGTGGAATACTGTTTGTAAATATACATAGGAACCTATTTAACCCATTTCTGATAAAAATACACATATCATTATTTTTCTACATGTGGATTATGGGTTGAATATTGTTTATAAATATACATAGGAACCTATTTAACCCAATTCTGATAAGAATATGCATATCATTTTTTTTCTGTATGGGGATTATGGGTGGAATGTTGTCTGTAAATATACATAGGAACCTATTTACCCCATTTCTGTCAAGAATATGCATATAATTATTTTTCTATACGGTGAATATCGGTGGAATATTGTTTATAAATATAGATAGGAACCTATTTAACCCATTTCTCATAAGAATATGCATATCATTTATTTTCTATATGGGGATTATGTGTGGAATATTGTTAATAAATATACATGGGAGCCTATTAAACCCATTTCTGATAAGAATATGTATATAATTATTTTTCTATATGGGGAATATGGCTATTATATTGTTCAGAAATATACAGAGCAACCAATTTAACCCATTTCTGATAACAATATGCATATAATTATTTTTCTACAATGGGATTATGGTTGAAATATTATTTATAAATATACATAGCAACATGTTAAACCTATTTCTCACAAGAACATGCATTACATTTTTTTCTACATTGGGATTATGGGTGGAATATTGTTTATAAATATACATGGGAGCCTATTTAACCCATTTCTGATAAGAATATGCATATAATTTATTTTCTATATGGGGATTATGGGTGGAATATTGTTACTAAATATACATATGCGCCTGTTAAACCCATTTCTGATAAGAATATGTATATAATTATTTTTCTGTATGGGGATTATGGCTGAAATATTGTTTAGAAATATACAGAGCAACCAATTGAACCCATTTCTGATAAGAATATGCATATAATTATTTTTCTACAAGGGGATTATGGTTGGAATATTATTTATAAATATACATAGCAACATATTAAACCTATTTCTGACAAGAATATGCATAAAAAAAATTTCTACATTGGGATTATTGGTGGAATATTGTTTATAAATATACATGGGAGCCTATTTAACCCATTTCTGATAAGAATATGTATATCATTATTTGTCTATTAAGGTATTATGGCTGAAATATTGTTTAGAAATATACAGAGCAACCCATTTAACCAATTTCTGACAAGAATATGCATATAATTATTTTTCTATATGGGGATTATGGGTGGAATATTGTTTATAAATATACATAGGAACCTATTTAACCCATTTCTGATAAGAATATGCATATACTTATTTTTCTATATGGGGATTATGATTGGAATATTGTTTATAAATATACATAGGAACCTATTTAACCCATTTCTGATACGAATATGCATGTAATTATTTTTCTACAAGGGTATTATGCTTGGAATATTATTTATAAATATACATAGCAACATATTAAACCTATATCTAATATGAATATGCATATAATTATTTTTCTATATGGGGATAATGGGTGGGATATTGTTTTTAAATATGCATAAGAACCTAATTAACCCATTTTTGATAAAAATACACATATCATTATTTTTCGACATGTGGATTATGGGTGGAATATTGTTTATAAATATACATAGGAACCTATTTAACCCAATTCTGATAAGAATATGCATATCATTTTTTTTCTGTATGGGGATTATGGGTGGAATTTTGTCTATAAATGTACAAAGGAACCTAATTAACCCATTTTTGATAAGAATATTCATATAATTATTTTTCGACATCAGGATTATGGGTGAAATATTGTGTATAAATATACATAAGAACCTATTTACCTCATTTCTGTGAAGAATATGCATATAATTATTTTTCTATACGGTGAATATCGGTGGAATATTGTTTATAAATATAGATAGGTACTTATTTAACCCATTTCTGATAATAATATGCATATCATTTATTTTCTATATGGGGATTATGTGTGGAATATTGTTAATAAATATACATGGGAGCCTATTAAACCCATTTCTGATAAGAATATGTATATAATTATTTTTCTATATGGGGAATATGGCTATTATATTGTTCAGAAATATACATAGCAACCAATTTAACCCATTTCTGATAACAATATGCATATAATTATTTTTCTAAAATGGGATTATGGTTGAAATATTATTTATAAATATACATAGCAACATATTAAACTTATTTCTCACAAGAACATGCATTACATTTTTTTCTACATTGGGATTATGGGTGGAATATTATTTATAAATATACATGGGAGCCTATTTAACCAATTTCTGATAAAAATATGCATATAATTATTTTTCTACATGGGAATTATGGGTGGAATATTGTTTATAACTATACATAGCAACCTATTTAACCCATTTTTGATAAGAATATTGCATATAATTATTTTTCAACATGGGGATTATGGTTGGAATATTGTAGTTTAACATATATAGAAATGTATTTAACCTATTTCAGATATGAATATGCATAAAATTATTTTTCTATATTGGGATTATGTGTGGAACATTGTTTATAAAAATATTCATAGCAACATATTAAACCTATTTCTAATATGAATATGCATATAATTATTTTTCTATATGGGGATTATGGGTGGAATATTGTTTGTAAATATACATAGGAACCTATTTAACCCATTTCTGATAAAAATACACATATCGATATTTTTCTACATGTGGATTATGGGTGGAATATTGTTAATAAATATACATGGGAGCCTATTAAACCCATTTCTGATAAGAATATGTATATAATTATTTTTCTATATGGGGAATATGGCTATTATATTGTTCAGAAATATACAGAGCAACCAATTTAACCCATTTCTGATAACAATATGCATATAATTATTTTTCTACAATGGGATTATGGTTGAAATATTATTTATAAATATACATAGCAACATATTAAACCTATTTCTCACAAGAATATGCATTACATTTTTTTCTACATTGGGATTATGGGTGGAATATTGTTTATAAATATACATGGGAGCCTATTTAACCCATTTCTGATAAGAATATGCATATAATTTATTTTCTATATGGGGATTATGGGTGGAATATTGTTACTAAATATACATGGGCGCCTGTTAAACCCATTTCTGATAAGAATATGTATATAATTATTTTTCTGTATGGGGATTATGGCTGAAATATTGTTTAGAAATATACAGAGCAACCAATTGAACCCATTTCTGATAAGAATATGCATATAATTATTTTTCTACAAGGGGATTATGGTTGGAATATTATTTATAAATATACATAGCAACATATTAAACCTATTTCTGACAAAAATAGGCATAAAAAAAATTTCTACATTGGGATTATGGGTGGAATATTGTTTATAAATATACATGGGAGCCTATTTAACCCATTTCTGATAAGAATATGTATATCATTATTTGTCTATAAAGGTATTATGGCTGAAATATTGTTTAGAAATATACAGAGCAACCCATTTAACCCATTTCTGATAAGTATATGAATATAATTATTTTTCTATATGGGGATTAAGGGTGGAATATTGTTTATAAATATACATAGGAACCTATTTAACCCATTTCTGATAAGAATATGCATGTAATTATTTTTCTACAAGGGGATTATGGTTGGAATATTATTTATAAATATACATAGCAACATATTAAACCTATTTCTAATATGAATATGCATATAATTATTTTTCTATATGGGGATAATGGGTGGGATATTGTTTTTAAATATGCATAAGAACCTATTTAACCCATTTCTGATAAAAATACACATATAATTATTTTTCGACATGTGGATTATGAGTGGAATATTGTTTATAAATATACATAGGAACCTATTTAACCCAATTCTGATAAGAATATACATATAATTTTTTTTTCTGTATGGGGATTATGGGTGGAATGTTGTCTATAAATGTAAAAAGGAACCTAACTGACCCCATTTCTATCAAGAATATGCATATAATTATTTTTCTATACGGTGAATATCGGTGGAATATTGTTTATAAATATAGATAGGAAACTATTTAACCCATTTCTCATAAGAATATGCATATCATTTATTTTCTATATGGGGATTATGTGTGGAATATTGTTAATAAATATACATGGGAGCCTATTAAACCCATTTCTGATAAGAATATGTATATAATTATTTTTCTATATGGGGAATATGGCTATTATATTGTTCAGAAATATACAGAGCAACCAATTTAACCCATTTCTGATAACAATATGCATATAATTATTTTTCTACAATGGGATTATGGTTGAAATATTATTTATAAATATACATAGCAACATATTAAACCTATTTCTCACAAGAACATGCATTACATTTTTTTCTACATTGGGATTATGGGTGGAATATTGTTTATAAATATACATGGGAGCCTATTTAACCCATTTCTGATAAGAATATTCATATAATTTATTTTCTATATGGGGATTATGGGTGGAATATTGTTACTAAATATACATGGGCGCCTGTTAAACCCATTTCTGATAAGAATATGTATATAATTATTTTTCTGTATGGGGATTATGATTGAAATATTGTTTAGAAATATACAGAGCAACCAATTGAACCCATTTCTGATAAGAATATGCATATAATTATTTTTCTACAAGGGGATTATGGTTGGAATATTATTTATAAATATACATAGCAACATATTAAACCTATTTCTGACAAGAATATGCATAAAAAAAATTTCTACATTGGGATTATTGGTGGAATATTGTTTATAAATATACATGGGAGCCTATTTAACCCATTTCTGATAAGAACATGTATATCATTATTTGTCTATTAAGGTATTATGGCTGAAATATTGTTTAGAAATATACAGAGCAACCCATTTAACCAATTTCTGACAAGAATATGCATATAATTATTTTTCTATATGGGGATTATGGGTGGAATATTGTTTATAAATATACATAGGAACCTATTTAACCCATTTCTGATAAGTATATGAATATAATTATTTTTCTATATGGGGATTAAGGGTGGAATATTGTTTATAAATATACATAGGAACCTATTTAACCCATTTCTGATAAGAATATGCATGTAATTATTTTTCTACAAGGGGATTATGGTTGGAATATTATTTATAAATATACATAGCAACATATTAAACCTATTTCTAATATGAATATGCATATAATTATTTTTCTATATGGGGATAATGGGTGGGATATTGTTTTTAAATATGCATAAGAACCTATTTAACCCATTTCTGATAAAAATACACATATCATTATTTTTCGACATGTGGATTATGAGTGGAATATTGTTTATAAATATACATAGGAACCTATTTAACCCAATTCTGATAAGAATATACATATAATTTTTTTTTCTGTATGGGGATTATGGGTGGAATGTTGTCTATAAATGTAAAAAGGAACCTAACTGACCCCATTTCTGTCAAGAATATGCATATAATTATTTTTCTATACGGTGAATATCGGTGGAATATTGTTTATAAATATAGATAGGAAACTATTTAACCCATTTCTCATAAGAATATGCATATCATTTATTTTCTATATGGGGATTATGTGTGGAATATTGTTAATAAATATACATGGGAGCCTATTAAACCCATTTCTGATAAGAATATGTATATAATTATTTTTCTATATGGGGAATATGGCTATTATATTGTTCAGAAATATACAGAGCAACCAATTTAACCCATTTCTGATAACAATATGCATATAATTATTTTTCTACAATGGGATTATGGTTGAAATATTATTTATAAATATACATAGCAACATATTAAACCTATTTCTCACAAGAACATGCATTACATTTTTTTCTACATTGGGATTATGGGTGGAATATTGTTTATAAATATACATGGGAGCCTATTTAACTAATTTCTGATAAGAATATTCATATAATTTATTTTCTATATGGGGATTATGGGTGGAATATTGTTACTAAATATACATGGGCGCCTGTTAAACCCATTTCTGATAAGAATATGTATATAATTATTTTTCTGTATGGGGATTATGATTGAAATATTGTTTAGAAATATACAGAGCAACCAATTGAACCCATTTCTGATAAGAATATGCATATAATTATTTTTCTACAATGGGATTATGGTTGGAATATTATTTATAAATATACATAGCAACATATTAAACCTATTTCTGACAAGAATATGCATAAAAAAAATTTCTACATTGTGATTATTGGTGGAATATTGTTTATAAATATACATGGGAGCCTATTTAACCCATTTCTGATAAGAACATGTATATCATTATTTGTCTATTAAGGTATTATGGCTGAAATATTGTTTAGAAATATACAGAGCAACCCATTTAACCAATTTCTGACAAGAATATGCATATAATTATTTTTCTATATGGGGATTATGGATGGAATATTGTTTATAAATATACATAGGAACCTATTTAACCCATTTCTGATAAGAATATGCATATAATTATTTTTCTATATGGGGATTATGATTGGAATATTGTTTATAACTATACATAGAAACCTATTTAACCCATTTTTGATAAGAATATTGCATATAATTATTTTTCAACATGAGGATTATGGTTGGAATATTGTAGTTTAACATATATAGAAATGTATTTAACCTATTTCAGATATGAATATGCATAAAATTATTTTTCTATATTGGGATTATGTGTGGAACATTGTTTATAAAAATATTCATAGCAACATATTAAACCTATTTCTAATATGAATATGCATATAATTATTTTTCTATATGGGGATTATGGGTGGAATATTGTTTGTAAATATACATAGGAACCTATTTAACCCATTTCTGATAAAAATACACATATCGATATTTTTCTACATGTGGATTATGGGTGGAATATTGTTAATAAATATACATGGGAGCCTATTAAACCCATTTCTGATAAGAATATGTATATAATTATTTTTCTATATGGGGAATATGGCTATTATATTGTTCAGAAATATACAGAGCAACCAATTTAACCCATTTCTGATAACAATATGCATATAATTATTTTTCTACAATGGGATTATGGTTGAAATATTATTTATAAATATACATAGCAACATATTAAACCTATTTCTCACAAGAATATGCATTACATTTTTTTCTACATTGGGATTATGGGTGGAATATTGTTTATAAATATACATGGGAGCCTATTTAACCCATTTCTGATAAGAATATGCATATAATTTATTTTCTATATGGGGATTATGGGTGGAATATTGTTACTAAATATACATGGGCGCCTGTTAAACCCATTTCTGATAAGAATATGTATATAATTATTTTTCTGTATGGGAATTATGGCTGAAATATTGTTTAGAAATATACAGAGCAACCAATTGAACCCATTTCTGATAAGAATATGCATATAATAATTTTTCTACAAGAGGATTATGGTTGGAATATTATTTATAAATATACATAGCAACATATTAAACCTATTTCTGACAAAAATAGGCATAAAAAAAATTTCTACATTGGGATTATGGGTGGAATATTGTTTATAAATATACATGGGAGCCTATTTAACCCATTTCTGATAAGAATATGTATATCATTATTTGTCTATAAAGGTATTATGGCTGAAATATTGTTTAGAAATATACAGAGCAACCCATTTAACCCATTTCTGATAAGTATATGAATATAATTATTTTTCTATATGGGGATTAAGGGTGGAATATTGTTTATAAATATACATAGGAACCTATTTAACCCATTTCTGATAAGAATATGCATGTAATTATTTTTCTACAAGGGGATTATGGTTGGAATATTATTTATAAATATACATAGCAACATATTAAACCTATTTCTAATATGAATATGCATATAATTATTTTTCTATATGGGGATAATGGGTGGGATATTGTTTTTAAATATGCATAAGAACCTATTTAACCCATTTCTGATAAAAATACACATATCATTATTTTTCGACATGTGGATTATGAGTGGAATATTGTTTATAAATATACATAGGAACCTATTTAACCCAATTCTGATAAGAATATACATATAATTTTTTTTCTGTATGGGGATTATGAGTGGAATGTTGTCTATAAATGTAAAAAGGAACCTAACTGACCCATTTCTGATAAGAATATTCATATAATTATTTTTCTACATTAGGATTATGGGTGAAATATTGTATATAAATTTGGGGAACCTATTTTCCTCATTTCTGTGAAGAATATGCATATAATTATTTTTCTATATGGGGATTATGGGTGGAATATTGTTTATAAATATAGCTAGGAACCTATTTAACCCATTTCTGATAAGAATATGCATATAATGTATTTTCTATTTGGGGATTATGGGTGGAATATTGTATATAAATATACATAGGAACCTATTTACCCCATTTGTGTGAAGAATATGCATATAATTATCTTTCTATATGGGGATTATGGGTGGAATATTGTTTATAAATATAGCTAGGAACCTATTTAACCCATTTCTGATAAGAATATGCATATAATGTATTTTCTATCTGGGGATTATGGGTGAAATATTGTTAATAAATATACATGGGAGCCTATTAAACTCATTTCTGATAAGAATATGTATATAATTATTTTTCTATATGGGGAATACGGCTATTATATTGTTTAGAAATATACAGAGCAACCAATCTAACCAATTTCTGATAAGAATATGCATATAATTATTTTTCTACATGGGGATTATGGGTGGAATATTGTTTATAACTATACATAGCAACCTATTTAACCCATTTTTGATAAGAATATGCGTATAATTATTTTTCTACATGGGGATTATGGTTGGAATATTGTAGTTTAACATATATAGGAATGTATTTAACCTATTTCAGATATGAATATGCATAAAATTATTTTTTTATATTGGGATTATGGGTGGAACATTGTTTATAAAAATATTCATAGCAACATATTAAACCTATTTCTAATATGAATATGCATATAATTATTTTTCTATATGGGGATTATGGGTGGAATACTGTTTGTAAATATACATAGGAACCTATTTAACCCATTTCTGATAAAAATACACATATCATTATTTTTCTACATGTGGATTATGGGTTGAATATTGTTTATAAATATACATAGGAACCTATTTAACCCAATTCTGATAAGAATATGCATATCATTTTTTTTCTGTATGGGGATTATGGGTGGAATGTTGTCTGTAAATATACATAGGAACCTATTTACCCCATTTCTGTCAAGAATATGCATATAATTATTTTTCTATACGGTGAATATCGGTGGAATATTGTTTATAAATATAGATAGGAACCTATTTAACCCATTTCTCATAAGAATATGCATATCATTTATTTTCTATATGGGGATTATGTGTGGAATATTGTTAATAAATATACATGGGAGCCTATTAAACCCATTTCTGATAAGAATATGTATATAATTATTTTTCTATATGGGGAATATGGCTATTATATTGTTCAGAAATATACAGAGCAACCAATTTAACCCATTTCTGATAACAATATGCATATAATTATTTTTCTACAATGGGATTATGGTTGAAATATTATTTATAAATATACATAGCAACATGTTAAACCTATTTCTCACAAGAACATGCATTACATTTTTTTCTACATTGGGATTATGGGTGGAATATTGTTTATAAATATACATGGGAGCCTATTTAACCCATTTCTGATAAGAATATGCATATAATTTATTTTCTATATGGGGATTATGGGTGGAATATTGTTACTAAATATACATATGCGCCTGTTAAACCCATTTCTGATAAGAATATGTATATAATTATTTTTCTGTATGGGGATTATGGCTGAAATATTGTTTAGAAATATACAGAGCAACCAATTGAACCCATTTCTGATAAGAATATGCATATAATTATTTTTCTACAAGGGGATTATGGTTGGAATATTATTTATAAATATACATAGCAACATATTAAACCTATTTCTGACAAGAATATGCATAAAAAAAATTTCTACATTGGGATTATTGGTGGAATATTGTTTATAAATATACATGGGAGCCTATTTAACCCATTTCTGATAAGAATATGTATATCATTATTTGTCTATTAAGGTATTATGGCTGAAATATTGTTTAGAAATATACAGAGCAACCCATTTAACCAATTTCTGACAAGAATATGCATATAATTATTTTTCTATATGGGGATTATGGGTGGAATATTGTTTATAAATATACATAGGAACCTATTTAACCCATTTCTGATAAGAATATGCATATACTTATTTTTCTATATGGGGATTATGATTGGAATATTGTTTATAAATATACATAGGAACCTATTTAACCCATTTCTGATACGAATATGCATGTAATTATTTTTCTACAAGGGTATTATGCTTGGAATATTATTTATAAATATACATAGCAACATATTAAACCTATATCTAATATGAATATGCATATAATTATTTTTCTATATGGGGATAATGGGTGGGATATTGTTTTTAAATATGCATAAGAACCTAATTAACCCATTTCTGATAAAAATACACATATCATTATTTTTCGACATGTGGATTATGGGTGGAATATTGTTTATAAATATACATAGGAACCTATTTAACCCAATTCTGATAAGAATATGCATATCATTTTTTTTCTGTATGGGGATTATGGGTGGAATTTTGTCTATAAATGTACAAAGGAACCTAATTAACCCATTTTTGATAAGAATATTCATATAATTATTTTTCGACATCAGGATTATGGGTGAAATATTGTGTATAAATATACATAAGAACCTATTTACCTCATTTCTGTGAAGAATATGCATATAATTATTTTTCTATACGGTGAATATCGGTGGAATATTGTTTATAAATATAGATAGGTACTTATTTAACCAATTTCTGATAATAATATGCATATCATTTATTTTCTATATGGGGATTATGTGTGGAATATTGTTAATAAATATACATGGGAGCCTATTAAACCCATTTCTGATAAGAATATGTATATAATTATTTTTCTATATGGGGAATATGGCTATTATATTGTTCAGAAATATACATAGCAACCAATTTAACCCATTTCTGATAACAATATGCATATAATTATTTTTCTAAAATGGGATTATGGTTGAAATATTATTTATAAATATACATAGCAACATATTAAACCTATTTCTCACAAGAACATGCATTACATTTTTTTCTACATTGGGATTATGGGTGGAATATTATTTATAAATATACATGGGAGCCTATTTAACCAATTTCTGATAAAAATATGTATATAATTATTTTTCTACATGGGAATTATGGGTGGAATATTGTTTATAACTATACATAGCAACCTATTTAACCCATTTTTGATAAGAATGTTGCATATAATTATTTTTCAACATGGGGATTATGGTTGGAATATTGTAGTTTAACATATATAGAAATGTATTTAACCTATTTCAGATATGAATATGCATAAAATTATTTTTCTATATTGGGATTATGTGTGGAACATTGTTTATAAAAATATTCATAGCAACATATTAAACCTATTTCTAATATGAATATGCATATAATTATTTTTCTATATGGGGATTATGGGTGGAATATTGTTTGTAAATATACATAGGAACCTATTTAACCCATTTCTGATAAAAATACACATATCGATATTTTTCTACATGTGGATTATGGGTGGAATATTGTTAATAAATATACATGGGAGCCTATTAAACCCATTTCTGATAAGAATATGTATATAATTATTTTTCTATATGGGGAATATGGCTATTATATTGTTCAGAAATATACAGAGCAACCAATTTAACCCATTTCTGATAACAATATGCATATAATTATTTTTCTACAATGGGATTATGGTTGAAATATTATTTATAAATATACATAGCAACATATTAAACCTATTTCTCACAAGAATATGCATTACATTTTTTTCTACATTGGGATTATGGGTGGAATATTGTTTATAAATATACATGGGAGCCTATTTAACCCATTTCTGATAAGAATATGCATATAATTTATTTTCTATATGGGGATTATGGGTGGAATATTGTTACTAAATATACATGGGCGCCTGTTAAACCCATTTCTGATAAGAATATGTATATAATTATTTTTCTGTATGGGGATTATGGCTGAAATATTGTTTAGAAATATAAAGAGCAACCAATTGAACCCATTTCTGATAAGAATATGCATATAATTATTTTTCTACAAGGGGATTATGGTTGGAATATTATTTATAAATATACATAGCAACATATTAAACCTATTTCTGACAAAAATAGGCATAAAAAAAATTTCTACATTGGGATTATGGGTGGAATATTGTTTATAAATATACATGGGAGCCTATTTAACCCATTTCTGATAAGAATATGTATATCATTATTTGTCTATAAAGGTATTATGGCTGAAATATTGTTTAGAAATATACAGAGCAACCCATTTAACCCATTTCTGATAAGTATATGAATATAATTATTTTTCTATATGGGGATTAAGGGTGGAATATTGTTTATAAATATACATAGGAACCTATTTAACCCATTTCTGATAAGAATATGCATGTAATTATTTTTCTACAAGGGGATTATGGTTGGAATATTATTTATAAATATACATAGCAACATATTAAACCTATTTCTAATATGAATATGCATATAATTATTTTTCTATATGGGGATAATGGGTGGGATATTGTTTTTAAATATGCATAAGAACCTATTTAACCCATTTCTGATAAAAATACACATATAATTATTTTTCGACATGTGGATTATGAGTGGAATATTGTTTATAAATATACATAGGAACCTATTTAACCCAATTCTGATAAGAATATACATATAATTTTTTTTTCTGTATGGGGATTATGGGTGGAATGTTGTCTATAAATGTAAAAAGGAACCTAACTGACCCCATTTCTATCAAGAATATGCATATAATTATTTTTCTATACGGTGAATATCGGTGGAATATTGTTTATAAATATAGATAGGAAACTATTTAACCCATTTCTCATAAGAATATGCATATCATTTATTTTCTATATGGGGATTATGTGTGGAATATTGTTAATAAATATACATGGGAGCCTATTAAACCCATTTCTGATAAGAATATGTATATAATTATTTTTCTATATGGGGAATATGGCTATTATATTGTTCAGAAATATACAGAGCAACCAATTTAACCCATTTCTGATAACAATATGCATATAATTATTTTTCTACAATGGGATTATGGTTGAAATATTATTTATAAATATACATAGCAACATATTAAACCTATTTCTCACAAGAACATGCATTACATTTTTTTCTACATTGGGATTATGGGTGGAATATTGTTTATAAATATACATGGGAGCCTATTTAACCCATTTCTGATAAGAATATTCATATAATTTATTTTCTATATGGGGATTATGGGTGGAATATTGTTACTAAATATACATGGGCGCCTGTTAAACCCATTTCTGATAAGAATATGTATATAATTATTTTTCTGTATGGGGATTATGATTGAAATATTGTTTAGAAATATACAGAGCAACCAATTGAACCCATTTCTGATAAGAATATGCATATAATTATTTTTCTACAAGGGGATTATGGTTGGAATATTATTTATAAATATACATAGCAACATATTAAACCTATTTCTGACAAGAATATGCATAAAAAAAATTTCTACATTGGGATTATTGGTGGAATATTGTTTATAAATATACATGGGAGCCTATTTAACCCATTTCTGATAAGAACATGTATATCATTATTTGTCTATTAAGGTATTATGGCTGAAATATTGTTTAGAAATATACAGAGCAACCCATTTAACCAATTTCTGACAAGAATATGCATATAATTATTTTTCTATATGGGGATTATGGGTGGAATATTGTTTATAAATATACATAGGAACCTATTTAACCCATTTCTGATAAGTATATGAATATAATTATTTTTCTATATGGGGATTAAGGGTGGAATATTGTTTATAAATATACATAGGAACCTATTTAACCCATTTCTGATAAGAATATGCATGTAATTATTTTTCTACAAGGGGATTATGGTTGGAATATTATTTATAAATATACATAGCAACATATTAAACCTATTTCTAATATGAATATGCATATAATTA
Source organism: Aquarana catesbeiana (assembly GCF_042186555.1). NCBI lineage: Eukaryota > Metazoa > Chordata > Amphibia > Anura > Ranidae > Aquarana > Aquarana catesbeiana. The sequence goes on along the minus strand of NC_133325.1, from coordinate 533,602,154 downwards.
TTTTTCTATATGGGGATAATGGGTGGGATATTGTTTTTAAATATGCATAAGAACCTATTTAACCCATTTCTGATAAAAATACACATATCATTATTTTTCGACATGTGGATTATGAGTGGAATATTGTTTATAAATATACATAGGAACCTATTTAACCCAATTCTGATAAGAATATACATATAATTTTTTTTTCTGTATGGGGATTATGGGTGGAATGTTGTCTATAAATGTAAAAAGGAACCTAACTGACCCCATTTCTGTCAAGAATATGCATATAATTATTTTTCTATACGGTGAATATCGGTGGAATATTGTTTATAAATATAGATAGGAAACTATTTAACCCATTTCTCATAAGAATATGCATATCATTTATTTTCTATATGGGGATTATGTGTGGAATATTGTTAATAAATATACATGGGAGCCTATTAAACCCATTTCTGATAAGAATATGTATATAATTATTTTTCTATATGGGGAATATGGCTATTATATTGTTCAGAAATATACAGAGCAACCAATTTAACCCATTTCTGATAACAATATGCATATAATTATTTTTCTACAATGGGATTATGGTTGAAATATTATTTATAAATATACATAGCAACATATTAAACCTATTTCTCACAAGAACATGCATTACTTTTTTTCTACATTGGGATTATGGGTGGAATATTGTTTATAAATATACATGGGAGCCTATTTAACCCATTTCTGATAAGAATATTCATATAATTTATTTTCTATATGGGGATTATGGGTGGAATATTGTTACTAAATATACATGGGCGCCTGTTAAACCCATTTCTGATAAGAATATGTATATAATTATTTTTCTGTATGTGGATTATGATTGAAATATTGTTTAGAAATATACAGAGCAACCAATTGAACCCATTTCTGATAAGAATATGCATATAATTATTTTTCTACAAGGGGATTATGGTTGGAATATTATTTATAAATATAGATAGCAACATATTAAACCTATTTCTGACAAGAATATGCATAAAAAAAATTTCTACATTGTGATTATTGGTGGAATATTGTTTATAAATATACATGGGAGCCTATTTAACCCATTTCTGATAAGAACATGTATATCATTATTTGTCTATTAAGGTATTATGGCTGAAATATTGTTTAGAAATATACAGAGCAACCCATTTAACCAATTTCTGACAAGAATATGCATATAATTATTTTTCTATATGGGGATTATGGATGGAATATTGTTTATAAATATACATAGGAACCTATTTAACCCATTTCTGATAAGAATATGCATATAATTATTTTTCTATATGGGGATTATGATTGGAATATTGTTTATAACTATACATAGAAACCTATTTAACCCATTTTTGATAAGAATATTGCATATAATTATTTTTCAACATGAGGATTATGGTTGGAATATTGTAGTTTAACATATATAGAAATGTATTTAACCTATTTCAGATATGAATATGCATAAAATTATTTTTCTATATTGGGATTATGTGTGGAACATTGTTTATAAAAATATTCATAGCAACATATTAAACCTATTTCTAATATGAATATGCATATAATTATTTTTCTATATGGGGATTATGGGTGGAATATTGTTTGTAAATATACATAGGAACCTATTTAACCCATTTCTGATAAAAATACACATATCGATATTTTTCTACATGTGGATTATGGGTGGAATATTGTTAATAAATATACATGGGAGCCTATTAAACCCATTTCTGATAAGAATATGTATATAATTATTTTTCTATATGGGGAATATGGCTATTATATTGTTCAGAAATATACAGAGCAACCAATTTAACCCATTTCTGATAACAATATGCATATAATTATTTTTCTACAATGGGATTATGGTTGAAATATTATTTATAAATATACATAGCAACATATTAAACCTATTTCTCACAAGAATATGCATTACATTTTTTTCTACATTGGGATTATGGGTGGAATATTGTTTATAAATATACATGGGAGCCTATTTAACCCATTTCTGATAAGAATATGCATATAATTTATTTTCTATATGGGGATTATGGGTGGAATATTGTTACTAAATATACATGGGCGCCTGTTAAACCCATTTCTGATAAGAATATGTATATAATTATTTTTCTGTATGGGAATTATGGCTGAAATATTGTTTAGAAATATACAGAGCAACCAATTGAACCCATTTCTGATAAGAATATGCATATAATAATTTTTCTACAAGAGGATTATGGTTGGAATATTATTTATAAATATACATAGCGACATATTAAACCTATTTCTGACAAAAATAGGCATAAAAAAAATTTCTACATTGGGATTATGGGTGGAATATTGTTTATAAATATACATGGGAGCCTATTTAACCCATTTCTGATAAGAATATGTATATCATTATTTGTCTATAAAGGTATTATGGCTGAAATATTGTTTAGAAATATACAGAGCAACCCATTTAACCCATTTCTGATAAGTATATGAATATAATTATTTTTCTATATGGGGATTAAGGGTGGAATATTGTTTATAAATATACATAGGAACCTATTTAACCCATTTCTGATAAGAATATGCATGTAATTATTTTTCTACAAGGGGATTATGGTTGGAATATTATTTATAAATATACATAGCAACATATTAAACCTATTTCTAATATGAATATGCATATAATTATTTTTCTATATGGGGATAATGGGTAGGATATTGTTTTTAAATATGCATAAGAACCTATTTAACCCATTTCTGATAAAAATACACATATCATTATTTTTCGACATGTGGATTATGAGTGGAATATTGTTTATAAATATACATAGGAACCTATTTAACCCAATTCTGATAAGAATATACATATAATTTTTTTTCTGTATGGGGATTATGAGTGGAATGTTGTCTATAAATGTAAAAAGGAACCTAACTGACCCATTTCTGATAAGAATATTCATATAATTATTTTTCTACATTAGGATTATGGGTGAAATATTGTATATAAATTTGGGGAACCTATTTTCCTCATTTCTGTGAAGAATATGCATATAATTATTTTTCTATATGGGGATTATGGGTGGAATATTGTTTATAAATATAGCTAGGAACCTATTTAACCCATTTCTGATAAGAATATGCATATAATGTATTTTCTATTTGGGGATTATGGGTGGAATATTGTATATAAATATACATAGGAACCTATTTACCCCATTTGTGTGAAGAATATGCATATAATTATCTTTCTATATGGGGATTATGGGTGGAATATTGTTTATAAATATAGCTAGGAACCTATTTAACCCATTTCTGATAAGAATATGCATATAATGTATTTTCTATCTGGGGATTATGGGTGAAATATTGTTAATAAATATACATGGGAGCCTATTAAACCCATTTCTGATAAGAATATGTATATAATTATTTTTCTATATGGGGAATACGGCTATTATATTGTTTAGAAATATACAGAGCAACCAATCTAACCAATTTCTGATAAGAATATGCATATAATTATTTTTCTACATGGGGATTATGGGTGGAATATTGTTTATAACTATACATAGCAACCTATTTAACCCATTTTTGATAAGAATATGCGTATAATTATTTTTCTACATGGGGATTATGGTTGGAATATTGTAGTTTAACATATATAGGAATGTATTTAACCTATTTCAGATATGAATATGCATAAAATTATTTTTTTATATTGGGATTATGGGTGGAACATTGTTTATAAAAATATTCATAGCAACATATTAAACCTATTTCTAATATGAATATGCATATAATTATTTTTCTATATGGGGATTATGGGTGGAATACTGTTTGTAAATATACATAGGAACCTATTTAACCCATTTCTGATAAAAATACACATATCATTATTTTTCTACATGTGGATTATGGGTTGAATATTGTTTATAAATATACATAGGAACCTATTTAACCCAATTCTGATAAGAATATGCATATCATTTTTTTTCTGTATGGGGATTATGGGTGGAATGTTGTCTGTAAATATACATAGGAACCTATTTACCCCATTTCTGTCAAGAATATGCATATAATTATTTTTCTATACGGTGAATATCGGTGGAATATTGTTTATAAATATAGATAGGAACCTATTTAACCCATTTCTCATAAGAATATGCATATCATTTATTTTCTATATGGGGATTATGTGTGGAATATTGTTAATAAATATACATGGGAGCCTATTAAACCCATTTCTGATAAGAATATGTATATAATTATTTTTCTATATGGGGAATATGGCTATTATATTGTTCAGAAATATACAGAGCAACCAATTTAACCCATTTCTGATAACAATATGCATATAATTATTTTTCTACAATGGGATTATGGTTGAAATATTATTTATAAATATACATAGCAACATGTTAAACCTATTTCTCACAAGAACATGCATTACATTTTTTTCTACATTGGGATTATGGGTGGAATATTGTTTATAAATATACATGGGAGCCTATTTAACCCATTTCTGATAAGAATATGCATATAATTTATTTTCTATATGGGGATTATGGGTGGAATATTGTTACTAAATATACATATGCGCCTGTTAAACCCATTTCTGATAAGAATATGTATATAATTATTTTTCTGTATGGGGATTATGGCTGAAATATTGTTTAGAAATATACAGAGCAACCAATTGAACCCATTTCTGATAAGAATATGCATATAATTATTTTTCTACAAGGGGATTATGGTTGGAATATTATTTATAAATATACATAGCAACATATTAAACCTATTTCTGACAAGAATATGCATAAAAAAAATTTCTACATTGGGATTATTGGTGGAATATTGTTTATAAATATACATGGGAGCCTATTTAACCCATTTCTGATAAGAATATGTATATCATTATTTGTCTATTAAGGTATTATGGCTGAAATATTGTTTAGAAATATACAGAGCAACCCATTTAACCAATTTCTGACAAGAATATGCATATAATTATTTTTCTATATGGGGATTATGGGTGGAATATTGTTTATAAATATACATAGGAACCTATTTAACCCATTTCTGATAAGAATATGCATATACTTATTTTTCTATATGGGGATTATGATTGGAATATTGTTTATAAATATACATAGGAACCTATTTAACCCATTTCTGATACGAATATGCATGTAATTATTTTTCTACAAGGGTATTATGCTTGGAATATTATTTATAAATATACATAGCAACATATTAAACCTATATCTAATATGAATATGCATATAATTATTTTTCTATATGGGGATAATGGGTGGGATATTGTTTTTAAATATGCATAAGAACCTAATTAACCCATTTCTGATAAAAATACACATATCATTATTTTTCGACATGTGGATTATGGGTGGAATATTGTTTATAAATATACATAGGAACCTATTTAACCCAATTCTGATAAGAATATGCATATCATTTTTTTTCTGTATGGGGATTATGGGTGGAATTTTGTCTATAAATGTACAAAGGAACCTAATTAACCCATTTTTGATAAGAATATTCATATAATTATTTTTCGACATCAGGATTATGGGTGAAATATTGTGTATAAATATACATAAGAACCTATTTACCTCATTTCTGTGAAGAATATGCATATAATTATTTTTCTATACGGTGAATATCGGTGGAATATTGTTTATAAATACAGATAGGTACTTATTTAACCCATTTCTGATAATAATATGCATATCATTTATTTTCTATATGGGGATTATGTGTGGAATATTGTTAATAAATATACATGGGAGCCTATTAAACCCATTTCTGATAAGAATATGTATATAATTATTTTTCTATATGGGGAATATGGCTATTATATTGTTCAGAAATATACATAGCAACCAATTTAACCCATTTCTGATAACAATATACATATAATTATTTTTCTAAAATGGGATTATGGTTGAAATATTATTTATAAATATACATAGCAACATATTAAACCTATTTCTCACAAGAACATGCATTACATTTTTTTCTACATTGGGATTATGGGTGGAATATTATTTATAAATATACATGGGAGCCTATTTAACCAATTTCTGATAAAAATATGTATATAATTATTTTTCTACATGGGAATTATGGGTGGAATATTGTTTATAACTATACATAGCAACCTATTTAACCCATTTTTGATAAGAATATTGCATATAATTATTTTTCAACATGGGGATTATGGTTGGAATATTGTAGTTTAACATATATAGAAATGTATTTAACCTATTTCAGATATGAATATGCATAAAATTATTTTTCTATATTGGGATTATGTGTGGAACATTGTTTATAAAAATATTCATAGCAACATATTAAACCTATTTCTAATATGAATATGCATATAATTATTTTTCTATATGGGGATTATGGGTGGAATATTGTTTGTAAATATACATAGGAACCTATTTAACCCATTTCTGATAAAAATACACATATCGATATTTTTCTACATGTGGATTATGGGTGGAATATTGTTAATAAATATACATGGGAGCCTATTAAACCCATTTCTGATAAGAATATGTATATAATTATTTTTCTATATGGGGAATATGGCTATTATATTGTTCAGAAATATACAGAGCAACCAATTTAACCCATTTCTGATAACAATATGCATATAATTATTTTTCTACAATGGGATTATGGTTGAAATATTATTTATAAATATACATAGCAACATATTAAACCTATTTCTCACAAGAATATGCATTACATTTTTTTCTACATTGGGATTATGGGTGGAATATTGTTTATAAATATACATGGGAGCCTATTTAACCCATTTCTGATAAGAATATGCATATAATTTATTTTCTATATGGGGATTATGGGTGGAATATTGTTACTAAATATACATGGGCGCCTGTTAAACCCATTTCTGATAAGAATATGTATATAATTATTTTTCTGTATGGGGATTATGGCTGAAATATTGTTTAGAAATATACAGAGCAACCAATTGAACCCATTTCTGATAAGAATATGCATATAATTATTTTTCTACAAGGGGATTATGGTTGGAATATTATTTATAAATATACATAGCAACATATTAAACCTATTTCTGACAAAAATAGGCATAAAAAAAATTTCTACATTGGGATTATGGGTGGAATATTGTTTATAAATATACATGGGAGCCTATTTAACCCATTTCTGATAAGAATATGTATATCATTATTTGTCTATAAAGGTATTATGGCTGAAATATTGTTTAGAAATATACAGAGCAACCCATTTAACCCATTTCTGATAAGTATATGAATATAATTATTTTTCTATATGGGGATTAAGGGTGGAATATTGTTTATAAATATACATAGGAACCTATTTAACCCATTTCTGATAAGAATATGCATGTAATTATTTTTCTACAAGGGGATTATGGTTGGAATATTATTTATAAATATACATAGCAACATATTAAACCTATTTCTAATATGAATATGCATATAATTATTTTTCTATATGGGGATAATGGGTGGGATATTGTTTTTAAATATGCATAAGAACCTATTTAACCCATTTCTGATAAAAATACACATATAATTATTTTTCGACATGTGGATTATGAGTGGAATATTGTTTATAAATATACATAGGAACCTATTTAACCCAATTCTGATAAGAATATACATATAATTTTTTTTTCTGTATGGGGATTATGGGTGGAATGTTGTCTATAAATGTAAAAAGGAACCTAACTGACCCCATTTCTATCAAGAATATGCATATAATTATTTTTCTATACGGTGAATATCGGTGGAATATTGTTTATAAATATAGATAGGAAACTATTTAACCCATTTCTCATAAGAATATGCATATCATTTATTTTCTATATGGGGATTATGTGTGGAATATTGTTAATAAATATACATGGGAGCCTATTAAACCCATTTCTGATAAGAATATGTATATAATTATTTTTCTATATGGGGAATATGGCTATTATATTGTTCAGAAATATACAGAGCAACCAATTTAACCCATTTCTGATAACAATATGCATATAATTATTTTTCTACAATGGGATTATGGTTGAAATATTATTTATAAATATACATAGCAACATATTAAACCTATTTCTCACAAGAACATGCATTACATTTTTTTCTACATTGGGATTATGGGTGGAATATTGTTTATAAATATACATGGGAGCCTATTTAACCCATTTCTGATAAGAATATTCATATAATTTATTTTCTATATGGGGATTATGGGTGGAATATTGTTACTAAATATACATGGGCGCCTGTTAAACCCATTTCTGATAAGAATATGTATATAATTATTTTTCTGTATGGGGATTATGATTGAAATATTGTTTAGAAATATACAGAGCAACCAATTGAACCCATTTCTGATAAGAATATGCATATAATTATTTTTCTACAAGGGGATTATGGTTGGAATATTATTTATAAATATACATAGCAACATATTAAACCTATTTCTGACAAGAATATGCATAAAAAAAATTTCTACATTGGGATTATTGGTGGAATATTGTTTATAAATATACATGGGAGCCTATTTAACCCATTTCTGATAAGAACATGTATATCATTATTTGTCTATTAAGGTATTATGGCTGAAATATTGTTTAGAAATATACAGAGCAACCCATTTAACCAATTTCTGACAAGAATATGCATATAATTATTTTTCTATATGGGGATTATGGGTGGAATATTGTTTATAAATATACATAGGAACCTATTTAACCCATTTCTGATAAGTATATGAATATAATTATTTTTCTATATGGGGATTAAGGGTGGAATATTGTTTATAAAAATACATAGGAACCTATTTAACCCATTTCTGATAAGAATATGCATGTAATTATTTTTCTACAAGGGGATTATGGTTGGAATATTATTTATAAATATACATAGCAACATATTAAACCTATTTCTAATATGAATATGCATATAATTATTTTTCTATATGGGGATAATGGGTGGGATATTGTTTTTAAATATGCATAAGAACCTATTTAACCCATTTCTGATAAAAATACACATATCATTATTTTTCGACATGTGGATTATGAGTGGAATATTGTTTATAAATATACATAGGAACCTATTTAACCCAATTCTGATAAGAATATACATATAATTATTTTTTCTGTATGGGGATTATGGGTGGAATGTTGTCTATAAATGTAAAAAGGAACCTAACTGACCCCATTTCTGTCAAGAATATGCATATAATTATTTTTCTATACGGTGAATATCGGTGGAATATTGTTTATAAATATAGATAGGAAACTATTTAACCCATTTCTCATAAGAATATGCATATCATTTATTTTCTATATGGGGATTATGTGTGGAATATTGTTAATAAATATACATGGGAGCCTATTAAACCCATTTCTGATAAGAATATGTATATAATTATTTTTCTATATGGGGAATATGGCTATTATATTGTTCAGAAATATACAGAGCAACCAATTTAACCCATTTCTGATAACAATATGCATATAATTATTTTTCTACAATGGGATTATGGTTGAAATATTATTTATAAATATACATAGCAACATATTAAACCTATTTCTCACAAGAACATGCATTACTTTTTTTCTACATTGGGATTATGGGTGGAATATTGTTTATAAATATACATGGGAGCCTATTTAACCCATTTCTGATAAGAATATTCATATAATTTATTTTCTATATGGGGATTATGGGTGGAATATTGTTACTAAATATACATGGGCGCCTGTTAAACCCATTTCTGATAAGAATATGTATATAATTATTTTTCTGTATGTGGATTATGATTGAAATATTGTTTAGAAATATACAGAGCAACCAATTGAACCCATTTCTGATAAGAATATGCATATAATTATTTTTCTACAAGGGGATTATGGTTGGAATATTATTTATAAATATAGATAGCAACATATTAAACCTATTTCTGACAAGAATATGCATAAAAAAAATTTCTACATTGTGATTATTGGTGGAATATTGTTTATAAATATACATGGGAGCCTATTTAACCCATTTCTGATAAGAACATGTATATCATTATTTGTCTATTAAGGTATTATGGCTGAAATATTGTTTAGAAATATACAGAGCAACCCATTTAACCAATTTCTGACAAGAATATGCATATAATTATTTTTCTATATGGGGATTATGGATGGAATATTGTTTATAAATATACATAGGAACCTATTTAACCCATTTCTGATAAGAATATGCATATAATTATTTTTCTATATGGGGATTATGATTGGAATATTGTTTATAACTATACATAGAAACCTATTTAACCCATTTTTGATAAGAATATTGCATATAATTATTTTTCAACATGAGGATTATGGTTGGAATATTGTAGTTTAACATATATAGAAATGTATTTAACCTATTTCAGATATGAATATGCATAAAATTATTTTTCTATATTGGGATTATGTGTGGAACATTGTTTATAAAAATATTCATAGCAACATATTAAACCTATTTCTAATATGAATATGCATATAATTATTTTTCTATATGGGGATTATGGGTGGAATATTGTTTGTAAATATACATAGGAACCTATTTAACCCATTTCTGATAAAAATACACATATCGATATTTTTCTACATGTGGATTATGGGTGGAATATTGTTAATAAATATACATGGGAGCCTATTAAACCCATTTCTGATAAGAATATGTATATAATTATTTTTCTATATGGGGAATATGGCTATTATATTGTTCAGAAATATACAGAGCAACCAATTTAACCCATTTCTGATAACAATATGCATATAATTATTTTTCTACAATGGGATTATGGTTGAAATATTATTTATAAATATACATAGCAACATATTAAACCTATTTCTCACAAGAATATGCATTACATTTTTTTCTACATTGGGATTATGGGTGGAATATTGTTTATAAATATACATGGGAGCCTATTTAACCCATTTCTGATAAGAATATGCATATAATTTATTTTCTATATGGGGATTATGGGTGGAATATTGTTACTAAATATACATGGGCGCCTGTTAAACCCATTTCTGATAAGAATATGTATATAATTATTTTTCTGTATGGGAATTATGGCTGAAATATTGTTTAGAAATATACAGAGCAACCAATTGAACCCATTTCTGATAAGAATATGCATATAATAATTTTTCTACAAGAGGATTATGGTTGGAATATTATTTATAAATATACATAGCAACATATTAAACCTATTTCTGACAAAAATAGGCATAAAAAAAATTTCTACATTGGGATTATGGGTGGAATATTGTTTATAAATATACATGGGAGCCTATTTAACCCATTTCTGATAAGAATATGTATATCATTATTTGTCTATAAAGGTATTATGGCTGAAATATTGTTTAGAAATATACAGAGCAACCCATTTAACCCATTTCTGATTAGTATATGAATATAATTATTTTTCTATATGGGGATTAAGGGTGGAATATTGTTTATAAATATACATAGGAACCTATTTAACCCATTTCTGATAAGAATATGCATTTAATTATTTTTCTACAAGGGGATTATGGTTGGAATATTATTTATAAATATACATAGCAACATATTAAACCTATTTCTAATATGAATATGCATATAATTATTTTTCTATATGGGGATAATGGGTGGGATATTGTTTTTAAATATGCATAAGAACCTATTTAACCCATTTCTGATAAAAATACACATATCATTATTTTTCGACATGTGGATTATGAGTGGAATATTGTTTATAAATATACATAGGAACCTATTTAACCCAATTCTGATAAGAATATACATATAATAATTTTTCTACATTAGGATTATGGGTGAAATATTGTATATAAATATACATAGGAACCTATTTTCCCCATTTCTGTGAAGAATATGCATATAATTATTTTTCTATATGGGGATTATGGGTGGAATATTGTTTATAAATATAGCTAGGAACCTATTTAACCCATTTCTGATAAGAATATGCATTCTATTTGGGGATTATGGGTGGAATATGGTATATAAATATACATAGGAACCTATTTACCCCATTTCTGTGAAGAATATGCATATAATTATCTTTCTATATGGGGATTATGGTTGGAATATTGTTTATAAATATAGCTAGGAACCTATTTAACCCATTTCTGATAAGAATATGCATATAATGTATTTTCTATCTGGGGATTATGGGTGAAATATTGTTAATAAATATACATGGGAGCCTATTAAACCCATTTCTGATAAGAATATGTATATAATTATTTTTCTATATGGGGAATATGGCTATTATATTGTTCAGAAATATACAGAGCAACCAATTTAACCCATTTCTGATAACAATATGCATATAATTATTTTTCTACAATGGGATTATGGTTGAAATATTATTTATAAATATACATAGCAACATATTAAACCTATTTCTCACAAGAACATGCATTACTTTTTTTCTACATTGGGATTATGGGTGGAATATTGTTTATAAATATACATGGGAGCCTATTTAACCCATTTCTGATAAGAATATTCATATAATTTATTTTCTATATGGGGATTATGGGTGGAATATTGTTACTAAATATACATGGGCGCCTGTTAAACCCATTTCTGATAAGAATATGTATATAATTATTTTTCTGTATGTGGATTATGATTGAAATATTGTTTAGAAATATACAGAGCAACCAATTGAACCCATTTCTGATAAGAATATGCATATAATTATTTTTCTACAAGGGGATTATGGTTGGAATATTATTTATAAATATAGATAGCAACATATTAAACCTATTTCTGACAAGAATATGCATAAAAAAAATTTCTACATTGTGATTATTGGTGGAATATTGTTTATAAATATACATGGGAGCCTATTTAACCCATTTCTGATAAGAACATGTATATCATTATTTGTCTATTAAGGTATTATGGCTGAAATATTGTTTAGAAATATACAGAGCAACCCATTTAACCAATTTCTGACAAGAATATGCATATAATTATTTTTCTATATGGGGATTATGGATGGAATATTGTTTATAAATATACATAGGAACCTATTTAACCCATTTCTGATAAGAATATGCATATAATTATTTTTCTATATGGGGATTATGATTGGAATATTGTTTATAACTATACATAGAAACCTATTTAACCCATTTTTGATAAGAATATTGCATATAATTATTTTTCAACATGAGGATTATGGTTGGAATATTGTAGTTTAACATATATAGAAATGTATTTAACCTATTTCAGATATGAATATGCATAAAATTATTTTTCTATATTGGGATTATGTGTGGAACATTGTTTATAAAAATATTCATAGCAACATATTAAACCTATTTCTAATATGAATATGCATATAATTATTTTTCTATATGGGGATTATGGGTGGAATATTGTTTGTAAATATACATAGGAACCTATTTAACCCATTTCTGATAAAAATACACATATCGATATTTTTCTACATGTGGATTATGGGTGGAATATTGTTAATAAATATACATGGGAGCCTATTAAACCCATTTCTGATAAGAATATGTATATAATTATTTTTCTATATGGGGAATATGGCTATTATATTGTTCAGAAATATACAGAGCAACCAATTTAACCCATTTCTGATAACAATATGCATATAATTATTTTTCTACAATGGGATTATGGTTGAAATATTATTTATAAATATACATAGCAACATATTAAACCTATTTCTCACAAGAATATGCATTACATTTTTTTCTACATTGGGATTATGGGTGGAATATTGTTTATAAATATACATGGGAGCCTATTTAACCCATTTCTGATAAGAATATGCATATAATTTATTTTCTATATGGGGATTATGGGTGGAATATTGTTACTAAATATACATGGGCGCCTGTTAAACCCATTTCTGATAAGAATATGTATATAATTATTTTTCTGTATGGGAATTATGGCTGAAATATTGTTTAGAAATATACAGAGCAACCAATTGAACCCATTTCTGATAAGAATATGCATATAATAATTTTTCTACAAGAGGATTATGGTTGGAATATTATTTATAAATATACATAGCAACATATTAAACCTATTTCTGACAAAAATAGGCATAAAAAAAATTTCTACATTGGGATTATGGGTGGAATATTGTTTATAAATATACATGGGAGCCTATTTAACCCATTTCTGATAAGAATATGTATATCATTATTTGTCTATAAAGGTATTATGGCTGAAATATTGTTTAGAAATATACAGAGCAACCCATTTAACCCATTTCTGATAAGTATATGAATATAATTATTTTTCTATATGGGGATTAAGGGTGGAATATTGTTTATAAATATACATAGGAACCTATTTAACCCATTTCTGATAAGAATATGCATGTAATTATTTTTCTACAAGGGGATTATGGTTGGAATATTATTTATAAATATACATAGCAACATATTAAACCTATTTCTAGTATGAATATGCATATAATTATTTTTCTATATGGGGATAATGGGTAGGATATTGTTTTTAAATATGCATAAGAACCTATTTAACCCATTTCTGATAAAAATACACATATCATTATTTTTCGACATGTGGATTATGAGTGGAATATTGTTTATAAATATACATAGGAACCTATTTAACCCAATTCTGATAAGAATATACATATAATTTTTTTTCTGTATGGGGATTATGAGTGGAATGTTGTCTATAAATGTAAAAAGGAACCTAACTGACCCATTTCTGATAAGAATATTCATATAATTATTTTTCTACATTAGGATTATGGGTGAAATATTGTATATAAATTTGGGGAACCTATTTTCCTCATTTCTGTGAAGAATATGCATATAATTATTTTTCTATATGGGGATTATGGGTGGAATATTGTTTATAAATATAGCTAGGAACCTATTTAACCCATTTCTGATAAGAATATGCATATAATGTATTTTCTATTAGGGGATTATGGGTGGAATATTGTATATAAATATACATAGTAACCTATTTACCCCATTTGTGTGAAGAATATGCATATAATTATCTTTCTATATGGGGATTATGGGTGGAATATTGTTTATAAATATAGCTAGGAACCTATTTAACCCATTTCTGATAAGAGTATGCATATAATGTATTTTCTATCTGGGGATTATGGGTGAAATATTGTTAATAAATATACATGGGAGCCTATTAAACCCATTTCTGATAAGAATATGTATATAATTATTTTTCTATATGGGGAATACGGCTATTATATTGTTTAGAAATATACAGAGCAACCAATCTAACCAATTTCTGATAAGAATATGCATATAATTATTTTTCTACATGGGGATTATGGGTGGAATATTGTTTATAACTATACATAGCAACCTATTTAACCCATTTTTGATAAGAATATGCGTATAATTATTTTTCTACATGGGGATTATGGTTGGAATATTGTAGTTTAACATATATAGGAATGTATTTAACCTATTTCAGATATGAATATGCATAAAATTATTTTTTTATATTGGGATTATGGGTGGAACATTGTTTATAAAAATATTCATAGCAACATATTAAACCTATTTCTAATATGAATATGCATATAATTATTTTTCTATATGGGGATTATGGGTGGAATACTGTTTGTAAATATACATAGGAACCTATTTAACCCATTTCTGATAAAAATACACATATCATTATTTTTCTACATGTGGATTATGGGTTGAATATTGTTTATAAATATACATAGGAACCTATTTAACCCAATTCTGATAAGAATATGCATATCATTTTTTTTCTGTATGGGGATTATGGGTGGAATGTTGTCTGTAAATATACATAGGAACCTATTTACCCCATTTCTGTCAAGAATATGCATATAATTATTTTTCTATACGGTGAATATCGGTGGAATATTGTTTATAAATATAGATAGGAACCTATTTAACCCATTTCTCATAAGAATATGCATATCATTTATTTTCTATATGGGGATTATGTGTGGAATATTGTTAATAAATATACATGGGAGCCTATTAAACCCATTTCTGATAAGAATATGTATATAATTATTTTTCTATATGGGGAATATGGCTATTATATTGTTCAGAAATATACAGAGCAACCAATTTAACCCATTTCTGATAACAATATGCATATAATTATTTTTCTACAATGGGATTATGGTTGAAATATTATTTATAAATATACATAGCAACATGTTAAACCTATTTCTCACAAGAACATGCATTACATTTTTTTCTACATTGGGATTATGGGTGGAATATTGTTTATAAATATACATGGGAGCCTATTTAACCCATTTCTGATAAGAATATGCATATAATTTATTTTCTATATGGGGATTATGGGTGGAATATTGTTACTAAATATACATATGCGCCTGTTAAACCCATTTCTGATAAGAATATGTATATAATTATTTTTCTGTATGGGGATTATGGCTGAAATATTGTTTAGAAATATACAGAGCAACCAATTGAACCCATTTCTGATAAGAATATGCATATAATTATTTTTCTACAAGGGGATTATGGTTGGAATATTATTTATAAATATACATAGCAACATATTAAACCTATTTCTGACAAGAATATGCATAAAAAAAATTTCTACATTGGGATTATTGGTGGAATATTGTTTATAAATATACATGGGAGCCTATTTAACCCATTTCTGATAAGAATATGTATATCATTATTTGTCTATTAAGGTATTATGGCTGAAATATTGTTTAGAAATATACAGAGCAACCCATTTAACCAATTTCTGACAAGAATATGCATATAATTATTTTTCTATATGGGGATTATGGGTGGAATATTGTTTATAAATATACATAGGAACCTATTTAACCCATTTCTGATAAGAATATGCATATACTTATTTTTCTATATGGGGATTATGATTGGAATATTGTTTATAAATATACATAGGAACCTATTTAACCCATTTCTGATACGAATATGCATGTAATTATTTTTCTACAAGGGTATTATGCTTGGAATATTATTTATAAATATACATAGCAACATATTAAACCTATATCTAATATGAATATGCATATAATTATTTTTCTATATGGGGATAATGGGTGGGATATTGTTTTTAAATATGCATAAGAACCTAATTAACCCATTTCTGATAAAAATACACATATCATTATTTTTCGACATGTGGATTATGGGTGGAATATTGTTTATAAATATACATAGGAACCTATTTAACCCAATTCTGATAAGAATATGCATATCATTTTTTTTCTGTATGGGGATTATGGGTGGAATTTTGTCTATAAATGTACAAAGGAACCTAATTAACCCATTTTTGATAAGAATATTCATATAATTATTTTTCGACATCAGGATTATGGGTGAAATATTGTGTATAAATATACATAAGAACCTATTTACCTCATTTCTGTGAAGAATATGCATATAATTATTTTTCTATACGGTGAATATCGGTGGAATATTGTTTATAAATACAGATAGGTACTTATTTAACCCATTTCTGATAATAATATGCATATCATTTATTTTCTATATGGGGATTATGTGTGGAATATTGTTAATAAATATACATGGGAGCCTATTAAACCCATTTCTGATAAGAATATGTATATAATTATTTTTCTATATGGGGAATATGGCTATTATATTGTTCAGAAATATACATAGCAACCAATTTAACCCATTTCTGATAACAATATACATATAATTATTTTTCTAAAATGGGATTATGGTTGAAATATTATTTATAAATATACATAGCAACATATTAAACCTATTTCTCACAAGAACATGCATTACATTTTTTTCTACATTGGGATTATGGGTGGAATATTATTTATAAATATACATGGGAGCCTATTTAACCAATTTCTGATAAAAATATGTATATAATTATTTTTCTACATGGGAATTATGGGTGGAATATTGTTTATAACTATACATAGCAACCTATTTAACCCATTTTTGATAAGAATATTGCATATAATTATTTTTCAACATGGGGATTATGGTTGGAATATTGTAGTTTAACATATATAGAAATGTATTTAACCTATTTCAGATATGAATATGCATAAAATTATTTTTCTATATTGGGATTATGTGTGGAACATTGTTTATAAAAATATTCATAGCAACATATTAAACCTATTTCTAATATGAATATGCATATAATTATTTTTCTATATGGGGATTATGGGTGGAATATTGTTTGTAAATATACATAGGAACCTATTTAACCCATTTCTGATAAAAATACACATATCGATATTTTTCTACATGTGGATTATGGGTGGAATATTGTTAATAAATATACATGGGAGCCTATTAAACCCATTTCTGATAAGAATATGTATATAATTATTTTTCTATATGGGGAATATGGCTATTATATTGTTCAGAAATATACAGAGCAACCAATTTAACCCATTTCTGATAACAATATGCATATAATTATTTTTCTACAATGGGATTATGGTTGAAATATTATTTATAAATATACATAGCAACATATTAAACCTATTTCTCACAAGAATATGCATTACATTTTTTTCTACATTGGGATTATGGGTGGAATATTGTTTATAAATATACATGGGAGCCTATTTAACCCATTTCTGATAAGAATATGCATATAATTTATTTTCTATATGGGGATTATGGGTGGAATATTGTTACTAAATATACATGGGCGCCTGTTAAACCCATTTCTGATAAGAATATGTATATAATTATTTTTCTGTATGGGGATTATGGCTGAAATATTGTTTAGAAATATACAGAGCAACCAATTGAACCCATTTCTGATAAGAATATGCATATAATTATTTTTCTACAAGGGGATTATGGTTGGAATATTATTTATAAATATACATAGCAACATATTAAACCTATTTCTGACAAAAATAGGCATAAAAAAAATTTCTACATTGGGATTATGGGTGGAATATTGTTTATAAATATACATGGGAGCCTATTTAACCCATTTCTGATAAGAATATGTATATCATTATTTGTCTATAAAGGTATTATGGCTGAAATATTGTTTAGAAATATACAGAGCAACCCATTTAACCCATTTCTGATAAGTATATGAATATAATTATTTTTCTATATGGGGATTAAGGGTGGAATATTGTTTATAAATATACATAGGAACCTATTTAACCCATTTCTGATAAGAATATGCATGTAATTATTTTTCTACAAGGGGATTATGGTTGGAATATTATTTATAAATATACATAGCAACATATTAAACCTATTTCTAATATGAATATGCATATAATTATTTTTCTATATGGGGATAATGGGTGGGATATTGTTTTTAAATATGCATAAGAACCTATTTAACCCATTTCTGATAAAAATACACATATAATTATTTTTCGACATGTGGATTATGAGTGGAATATTGTTTATAAATATACATAGGAACCTATTTAACCCAATTCTGATAAGAATATACATATAATTTTTTTTTCTGTATGGGGATTATGGGTGGAATGTTGTCTATAAATGTAAAAAGGAACCTAACTGACCCCATTTCTATCAAGAATATGCATATAATTATTTTTCTATACGGTGAATATCGGTGGAATATTGTTTATAAATATAGATAGGAAACTATTTAACCCATTTCTCATAAGAATATGCATATCATTTATTTTCTATATGGGGATTATGTGTGGAATATTGTTAATAAATATACATGGGAGCCTATTAAACCCATTTCTGATAAGAATATGTATATAATTATTTTTCTATATGGGGAATATGGCTATTATATTGTTCAGAAATATACAGAGCAACCAATTTAACCCATTTCTGATAACAATATGCATATAATTATTTTTCTACAATGGGATTATGGTTGAAATATTATTTATAAATATACATAGCAACATATTAAACCTATTTCTCACAAGAACATGCATTACATTTTTTTCTACATTGGGATTATGGGTGGAATATTGTTTATAAATATACATGGGAGCCTATTTAACCCATTTCTGATAAGAATATTCATATAATTTATTTTCTATATGGGGATTATGGGTGGAATATTGTTACTAAATATACATGGGCGCCTGTTAAACCCATTTCTGATAAGAATATGTATATAATTATTTTTCTGTATGGGGATTATGATTGAAATATTGTTTAGAAATATACAGAGCAACCAATTGAACCCATTTCTGATAAGAATATGCATATAATTATTTTTCTACAAGGGGATTATGGTTGGAATATTATTTATAAATATACATAGCAACATATTAAACCTATTTCTGACAAGAATATGCATAAAAAAAATTTCTACATTGGGATTATTGGTGGAATATTGTTTATAAATATACATGGGAGCCTATTTAACCCATTTCTGATAAGAACATGTATATCATTATTTGTCTATTAAGGTATTATGGCTGAAATATTGTTTAGAAATATACAGAGCAACCCATTTAACCAATTTCTGACAAGAATATGCATATAATTATTTTTCTATATGGGGATTATGGGTGGAATATTGTTTATAAATATACATAGGAACCTATTTAACCCATTTCTGATAAGTATATGAATATAATTATTTTTCTATATGGGGATTAAGGGTGGAATATTGTTTATAAATATACATAGGAACCTATTTAACCCATTTCTGATAAGAATATGCATGTAATTATTTTTCTACAAGGGGATTATGGTTGGAATATTATTTATAAATATACATAGCAACATATTAAACCTATTTCTAATATGAATATGCATATAATTATTTTTCTATATGGGGATAATGGGTGGGATATTGTTTTTAAATATGCATAAGAACCTATTTAACCCATTTCTGATAAAAATACACATATCATTATTTTTCGACATGTGGATTATGAGTGGAATATTGTTTATAAATATACATAGGAACCTATTTAACCCAATTCTGATAAGAATATACATATAATTATTTTTTCTGTATGGGGATTATGGGTGGAATGTTGTCTATAAATGTAAAAAGGAACCTAACTGACCCCATTTCTGTCAAGAATATGCATATAATTATTTTTCTATACGGTGAATATCGGTGGAATATTGTTTATAAATATAGATAGGAAACTATTTAACCCATTTCTCATAAGAATATGCATATCATTTATTTTCTATATGGGGATTATGTGTGGAATATTGTTAATAAATATACATGGGAGCCTATTAAACCATTTCTGATAAGAATATGTATATAATTATTTTTCTATATGGGGAATATGGCTTATTATATTGTTCAGAAATATACAGAGCAACCAATTTAACCCATTTCTGATAACAATATGCATATAATTATTTTTCTACAATGGGATTATGGTTGAAATATTATTTATAAATATACATAGCAACATATTAAACCTATTTCTCACAAGAACATGCATTACTTTTTTTCTACATTGGGATTATGGGTGGAATATTGTTTATAAATATACATGGGAGCCTATTTAACCCATTTCTGATAAGAATATTCATATAATTTATTTTCTATATGGGGATTATGGGTGGAATATTGTTACTAAATATACATGGGCGCCTGTTAAACCCATTTCTGATAAGAATATGTATATAATTATTTTTCTGTATGTGGATTATGATTGAAATATTGTTTAGAAATATACAGAGCAACCAATTGAACCCATTTCTGATAAGAATATGCATATAATTATTTTTCTACAAGGGGATTATGGTTGGAATATTATTTATAAATATAGATAGCAACATATTAAACCTATTTCTGACAAGAATATGCATAAAAAAAATTTCTACATTGTGATTATTGGTGGAATATTGTTTATAAATATACATGGGAGCCTATTTAACCCATTTCTGATAAGAACATGTATATCATTATTTGTCTATTAAGGTATTATGGCTGAAATATTGTTTAGAAATATACAGAGCAACCCATTTAACCAATTTCTGACAAGAATATGCATATAATTATTTTTCTATATGGGGATTATGGATGGAATATTGTTTATAAATATACATAGGAACCTATTTAACCCATTTCTGATAAGAATATGCATATAATTATTTTTCTATATGGGGATTATGATTGGAATATTGTTTATAACTATACATAGAAACCTATTTAACCCATTTTTGATAAGAATATTGCATATAATTATTTTTCAACATGAGGATTATGGTTGGAATATTGTAGTTTAACATATATAGAAATGTATTTAACCTATTTCAGATATGAATATGCATAAAATTATTTTTCTATATTGGGATTATGTGTGGAACATTGTTTATAAAAATATTCATAGCAACATATTAAACCTATTTCTAATATGAATATGCATATAATTATTTTTCTATATGGGGATTATGGGTGGAATATTGTTTGTAAATATACATAGGAACCTATTTAACCCATTTCTGATAAAAATACACATATCGATATTTTTCTACATGTGGATTATGGGTGGAATATTGTTAATAAATATACATGGGAGCCTATTAAACCCATTTCTGATAAGAATATGTATATAATTATTTTTCTATATGGGGAATATGGCTATTATATTGTTCAGAAATATACAGAGCAACCAATTTAACCCATTTCTGATAACAATATGCATATAATTATTTTTCTACAATGGGATTATGGTTGAAATATTATTTATAAATATACATAGCAACATATTAAACCTATTTCTCACAAGAATATGCATTACATTTTTTTCTACATTGGGATTATGGGTGGAATATTGTTTATAAATATACATGGGAGCCTATTTAACCCATTTCTGATAAGAATATGCATATAATTTATTTTCTATATGGGGATTATGGGTGGAATATTGTTACTAAATATACATGGGCGCCTGTTAAACCCATTTCTGATAAGAATATGTATATAATTATTTTTCTGTATGGGAATTATGGCTGAAATATTGTTTAGAAATATACAGAGCAACCAATTGAACCCATTTCTGATAAGAATATGCATATAATAATTTTTCTACAAGAGGATTATGGTTGGAATATTATTTATAAATATACATAGCAACATATTAAACCTATTTCTGACAAAAATAGGCATAAAAAAAATTTCTACATTGGGATTATGGGTGGAATATTGTTTATAAATATACATGGGAGCCTATTTAACCCATTTCTGATAAGAATATGTATATCATTATTTGTCTATAAAGGTATTATGGCTGAAATATTGTTTAGAAATATACAGAGCAACCCATTTAACCCATTTCTGATTAGTATATGAATATAATTATTTTTCTATATGGGGATTAAGGGTGGAATATTGTTTATAAATATACATAGGAACCTATTTAACCCATTTCTGATAAGAATATGCATTTAATTATTTTTCTACAAGGGGATTATGGTTGGAATATTATTTATAAATATACATAGCAACATATTAAACCTATTTCTAATATGAATATGCATATAATTATTTTTCTATATGGGGATAATGGGTGGGATATTGTTTTTAAATATGCATAAGAACCTATTTAACCCATTTCTGATAAAAATACACATATCATTATTTTTCGACATGTGGATTATGAGTGGAATATTGTTTATAAATATACATAGGAACCTATTTAACCCAATTCTGATAAGAATATACATATAATAATTTTTCTACATTAGGATTATGGGTGAAATATTGTATATAAATATACATAGGAACCTATTTTCCCCATTTCAGTGAAGAATATGCATATAATTATTTTTCTATATGGGGATTATGGGTGGAATATTGTTTATAAATATAGCTAGGAACCTATTTAACCCATTTCTGATAAGAATATGCATTCTATTTGGGGATTATGGGTGGAATATTGTATATAAATATACATAGGAACCTATTTACCCCATTTCTGTGAAGAATATGCATATAATTATCTTTCTATATGGGGATTATGGTTGGAATATTGTTTATAAATATAGCTAGGAACCTATTTAACCCATTTCTGATAAGAATATGCATATAATGTATTTTCTATCTGGGGATTATGGGTGAAATATTGTTAATAAATATACATGGGAGCCTATTAAACCCATTTCTGATAAGAATATGTATATAATTATTTTTCTATATGGGGAATACGGCTATTATATTGTTTAGAAATATACAGAGCAACCAATCTAACCAATTTCTGATAAGAATATGCATATAATTATTTTTCTACATGGGGATTATGGGTGGAATATTGTTTATAACTATACATAGCAACCTATTTAACCCATTTTTGATAAGAATATGCATATAATTATTTTTCTACATGGGGATTATGGTTGGAATATTGCAGTTTAACATAGGTAGGAATGTATTTAACCTATTTCAGATATGAATATGCATAAAATTATTTTTCTATATTGGGATTATGGGTGGAACATTGTTTATAAAAATATTCATAGCAACATATTAAACCTATTTCTAATATGAATATGCATATAATTATTTTTCTATATGGGGATTATGAGTGGAATATTGTTTATAAATATACATAGGAACCTATTTAACCCATTTCTGATAAAAATACACATATCATTATTTTTCTACATGTGGATTATGGGTGGAATATTGTTTATAAATATATATAGGAACCTATTTAACCCAATTCTGATAAGAATACGCATATCATTTTTTTTCTGTATGGGGATTATGGGTGGAATGTTGTCTGTAAATATACATAGGAACCTATTTACCCCATTTCTGTCAAGAATATGCATATAATTATTTTTCTATACGGTGAATATCGGTGGAATATTGTTTATAAATATAGATAGGAACCTATTTAACCAATTTCTCATAAGAATATGCATATCATTTATTTTCTATATGGGGATTATGTGTGGAATATTGTTAATAAATATACATGGGAGCCTATTAAACCCATTTCTGATAAGAATATGTATATAATTATTTTTCTATATGGGGAATATGGCTATTATATTGTTCAGAAATATACAGAGCAACCAATTTAACCCATTTCTGATAACAATATGCATATAATTATTTTTCTACAATGGGATTATGGTTGAAATATTATTTATAAATATACATAGCAACATATTAAACCTATTTCTCACAAGAACATGCATTACATTTTTTTCTACATTGGGATTATGGGTGGAATATTGTTTATAAATATACATGGGAGCCTATTTAACCCATTTCTGTGAAGACTATGCATATAATTATCTTTCTATATGGGGATTATGGTTGGAATATTGTTTATAAATATAGCTAGGAACCTATTTAACCCATTTCTGTGAAGAATATGCATATAATTATCTTTCTATATGGGGATTATGGGTGGAATATTGTTTATAAATATAGCTAGGAACCTATTTAACCCATTTCTGATAAGATATGCATATAATGTATTTTCTATCTGGGGATTATGGGTGAAATATTGTTAATAAATATACATGGGAGCCTATTAAACCCATTTCTGATAAGAATATGTCTATAATTATTTTTCTATATGGGGAATACGGCTATTATATTGTTTAGAAATATACAGAGCAACCAATCTAACCAATTTCTGATAAGAATATGCATATAATTATTTTTCTACATGGGGATTATGGGTGGAATATTGTTTATAACTATACATAGCAACCTATTTAACCCATTTTTGATAAGAATATGCATATAATTATTTTTCTACATGGGGATTATGGTTGGAATATTGTAGTTTAACATATATAGGAATGTATTTAACCTATTTCAGATATGAATATGCATAAAATTATTTTTCTATATTGGGATTATGGGTGGAACATTGTTTATAAAAATATTCATAGCAACATATTAAACCTATTTCTAATATGAATATGCATATAATTATTTTTCTATATGGGGATTATGGGTGGAATATTGTTTGTAAATATACATAGGAACCTATATAACCCATTTCTGATAAAAATACACATATCATTATTTTTCTACATGTGGATTATGGGTGGAATATTGTTTATAAATATACATAGGAACCTATTTAATCCAATTCTGATAAGAATATGCATATCATTTTTTTTCTGTATGGGGATTATGGGTGGAATGTTGTCTGTAAATATACATAGGAACCTATTTACCCCATTTCTGTCAAGAATATGCATATAATTATTTTTCTATACGGTGAATATCGGTGGAATATTGTTTATAAATATAGATAGGAACCTATTTAACCCATTTCTCATAAGAATATGCATATCATTAATTTTCTATATGGGGATTATGTGTGGAATATTGTTAATAAATATACATGGGAGCCTATTAAACCCATTTCTGATAAGAATATGTATATAATTATTTTTCTATATGGGGAATATGGCTATTATATTGTTCAGAAATTTACAGAGCAACCAATTTAACCCATTTCTGATAACAATATGCATATAATTATTTTTCTACAATGGGATTATGGTTGAAATATTATTTATAAATATACATAGCAACATATTAAACCTATTTCTCACAAGAACATGCATTACATTTTTTTCTACATTGGGATTATGGGTGGAATATTGTTTATAAATATACATGGGAGCCTATTTAACCCATTTCTGATAAGAATATTCATATAATTTATTTTCTATATGAGGATCATGGGTGGAATATTGTTACTAAATATACATGGGCGCCTGTTAAACCCATTTCTGATAAGAATATGTATATAATTATTTTTCTGTATGGGGATTATGACTGAAATATTGTTTAGAAATATACAGAGCAACCAATTGAACCCATTTCTGATAAGAATATGCATATAATTATTTTTCTACAAGGGGATTATGGTTGGAATATTATTTATAAATATACATAGCAACATATTAAACCTATTTCTGACAAGAATATGCATAAAAAAAATTTCTACATTGGGATTATTGGTGGAATATTGTTTATAAATATACATGGGAGCCTATTTAACCCATTTCTGATAAGAATATGTATATCATTATTTGTCTATTAAGGTATTATGGCTGAAATATTGTTTAGAAATATACAGAGCAACCCATTTAACCAATTTCTGACAAGAATATGCATATAATTATTTTTCTATATGGGGATTATGGGTGGAATATTGTTTATTAATATACATAGGAACCTATTTAACCCATTTCTGATAAGAATATGCATATAATTATTTTTCAACATGGGGATTATGGTTGGAATATTGTAGTTTAACATATATAGAAATGTATTTAACCTATTTCAGATATGAATATGCATAAAATTATTTTTCTATATTGGGATTATGTGTGGAACATTGTTTATAAAAATATTCATAGCAACATATTAAACCTATTTCTAATATGAATATGCATATAATTATTTTTCTATATGGGGATTATGGGTGGAATATTGTTTGTAAATATACATAGGAACCTATTTAACCCATTTCTGATAAAAATACACATATCGATATTTTTCTACATGTGGATTATGGGTGGAATATTGTTAATAAATATACATGGGAGCCTATTAAACCCATTTCTGATAAGAATATGTATATAATTATTTTTCTATATGGGGAATATGGCTATTATATTGTTCAGAAATATACAGAGCAACCAATTTAACCCATTTCTGATAACAATATGCATATAATTATTTTTCTACAATGGGATTATGGTTGAAATATTATTTATAAATATACATAGCAACATATTAAACCTATTTCTCACAAGAATGTGCATTACATTTTTTTCTACATTGGGATTATGGGTGGAATATTGTTTATAAATATACATGGGAGCCTATTTAACCCATTTCTGATAAGAATATGCATATAATTTATTTTCTATATGGGGATTATGGGTGGAATATTGTTACTAAATATACATGGGCGCCTGTTAAACCCATTTCTGATAAGAATATGTATATAATTATTTTTCTGTATGGGAATTATGGCTGAAATATTGTTTAGAAATATACAGAGCAACCAATTGAACCCATTTCTGATAAGAATATGCATATAATAATTTTTCTACAAGAGGATTATGGTTGGAATATTATTTATAAATATACATAGCAACATATTAAACCTATTTCTGACAAAAATAGGCATAAAAAAAATTTCTACATTGGGATTATGGGTGGAATATTGTTTATAAATATACATGGGAGCCTATTTAACCCATTTCTGATAAGAATATGTATATCATTATTTGTCTATAAAGGTATTATGGCTGAAATATTGTTTAGAAATATACAGAGCAACCCATTTAACCCATTTCTGATAAGTATATGAATATAATTATTTTTCTATATGGGGATTAAGGGTGGAATATTGTTTATAAATATACAGAGGAACCTATTTAACCCATTTCTGATAAGAATATGCATGTAATTATTTTTCTACAAGGGGATTATGGTTGGAATATTATTTATAAATATACATAGCAACATATTAAACCTATTTCTAATATGAATATGCATATAATTATTTTTCTATATGGGGATAATGGGTGGGATATTGTTTTTAAATATGCATAAGAACCTATTTAACCCATTTCTGATAAAAATACACATATCATTATTTTTCGACATGTGGATTATGAGTGGAATATTGTTTATAAATATACATAGGAACCTATTTAACCCAATTCTGATAAGAATATACATATAATTTTTTTTCTGTATGGGGATTATGAGTGGAATGTTGTCTATAAATGTAAAAAGGAACCTAACTGACCCATTTCTGATAAGAATATTCATATAATTATTTTTCTACATTAGGATTATGGGTGAAATATTGTATATAAATTTGGGGAACCTATTTTCCTCATTT
The DNA here is from genome assembly GCF_042186555.1 of Aquarana catesbeiana. Classification (NCBI taxonomy): domain Eukaryota; kingdom Metazoa; phylum Chordata; class Amphibia; order Anura; family Ranidae; genus Aquarana; species Aquarana catesbeiana. The sequence goes on along the minus strand of NC_133325.1, from coordinate 533,573,195 downwards.
CTGTGAAGAATATGCATATAATTATTTTTCTATATGGGGATTATGGGTGGAATATTGTTTATAAATATAGCTAGGAACCTATTTAACCCATTTCTGATAAGAATATGCATATAATGTATTTTCTATTTGGGGATTATGGGTGGAATATTGTATATAAATATACATAGGAACCTATTTACCCCATTTGTGTGAAGAATATGCATATAATTATCTTTCTATATGGGGATTATGGGTGGAATATTGTTTATAAATATAGCTAGGAACCTATTTAACCCATTTCTGATAAGAATATGCATATAATGTATTTTCTATCTGGGGATTATGGGTGAAATATTGTTAATAAATATACATGGGAGCCTATTAAACCCATTTCTGATAAGAATATGTATATAATTATTTTTCTATATGGGGAATACGGCTATTATATTGTTTAGAAATATACAGAGCAACCAATCTAACCAATTTCTGATAAGAATATGCATATAATTATTTTTCTACATGGGGATTATGGGTGGAATATTGTTTATAACTATACATAGCAACCTATTTAACCCATTTTTGATAAGAATATGCGTATAATTATTTTTCTACATGGGGATTATGGTTGGAATATTGTAGTTTAACATATATAGGAATGTATTTAACCTATTTCAGATATGAATATGCATAAAATTATTTTTTTATATTGGGATTATGGGTGGAACATTGTTTATAAAAATATTCATAGCAACATATTAAACCTATTTCTAATATGAATATGCATATAATTATTTTTCTATATGGGGATTATGGGTGGAATACTGTTTGTAAATATACATAGGAACCTATTTAACCCATTTCTGATAAAAATACACATATCATTATTTTTCTACATGTGGATTATGGGTTGAATATTGTTTATAAATATACATAGGAACCTATTTAACCCAATTCTGATAAGAATATGCATATCATTTTTTTTCTGTATGGGGATTATGGGTGGAATGTTGTCTGTAAATATACATAGGAACCTATTTACCCCATTTCTGTCAAGAATATGCATATAATTATTTTTCTATACGGTGAATATCGGTGGAATATTGTTTATAAATATAGATAGGAACCTATTTAACCCATTTCTCATAAGAATATGCATATCATTTATTTTCTATATGGGGATTATGTGTGGAATATTGTTAATAAATATACATGGGAGCCTATTAAACCCATTTCTGATAAGAATATGTATATAATTATTTTTCCATATGGGGAATATGGCTATTATATTGTTCAGAAATATACAGAGCAACCAATTTAACCCATTTCTGATAACAATATGCATATAATTATTTTTCTACAATGGGATTATGGTTGAAATATTATTTATAAATATACATAGCAACATGTTAAACCTATTTCTCACAAGAACATGCATTACATTTTTTTCTACATTGGGATTATGGGTGGAATATTGTTTATAAATATACATGGGAGCCTATTTAACCCATTTCTGATAAGAATATGCATATAATTTATTTTCTATATGGGGATTATGGGTGGAATATTGTTACTAAATATACATATGCGCCTGTTAAACCCATTTCTGATAAGAATATGTATATAATTATTTTTCTGTATGGGGATTATGGCTGAAATATTGTTTAGAAATATACAGAGCAACCAATTGAACCCATTTCTGATAAGAATATGCATATAATTATTTTTCTACAAGGGGATTATGGTTGGAATATTATTTATAAATATACATAGCAACATATTAAACCTATTTCTGACAAGAATATGCATAAAAAAAATTTCTACATTGGGATTATTGGTGGAATATTGTTTATAAATATACATGGGAGCCTATTTAACCCATTTCTGATAAGAATATGTATATCATTGTTTGTCTATTAAGGTATTATGGCTGAAATATTGTTTAGAAATATACAGAGCAACCCATTTAACCAATTTCTGACAAGAATATGCATATAATTATTTTTCTATATGGGGATTATGGGTGGAATATTGTTTATAAATATACATAGGAACCTATTTAACCCATTTCTGATAAGAATATGCATATACTTATTTTTCTATATGGGGATTATGATTGGAATATTGTTTATAAATATACATAGGAACCTATTTAACCCATTTCTGATACGAATATGCATGTAATTATTTTTCTACAAGGGTATTATGCTTGGAATATTATTTATAAATATACATAGCAACATATTAAACCTATATCTAATATGAATATGGATATAATTATTTTTCTATATGGGGATAATGGGTGGGATATTGTTTTTAAATATGCATAAGAACCTAATTAACCCATTTCTGATAAAAATACACATATCATTATTTTTCGACATGTGGATTATGGGTGGAATATTGTTTATAAATATACATAGGAACCTATTTAACCCAATTCTGATAAGAATATGCATATCATTTTTTTTCTGTATGGGGATTATGGGTGGAATTTTGTCTATAAATGTACAAAGGAACCTAATTAACCCATTTTTGATAAGAATATTCATATAATTATTTTTCGACATCAGGATTATGGGTGAAATATTGTGTATAAATATACATAAGAACCTATTTACCTCATTTCTGTGAAGAATATGCATATAATTATTTTTCTATACGGTGAATATCGGTGGAATATTGTTTATAAATATAGATAGGTACTTATTTAACCCATTTCTGATAATAATATGCATATCATTTATTTTCTATATGGGGATTATGTGTGGAATATTGTTAATAAATATACATGGGAGCCTATTAAACCCATTTCTGATAAGAATATGTATATAATTATTTTTCTATATGGGGAATATGGCTATTATATTGTTCAGAAATATACATAGCAACCAATTTAACCCATTTCTGATAACAATATGCATATAATTATTTTTCTAAAATGGGATTATGGTTGAAATATTATTTATAAATATACATAGCAACATATTAAACCTATTTCTCACAAGAACATGCATTACATTTTTTTCTACATTGGGATTATGGGTGGAATATTATTTATAAATATACATGGGAGCCTATTTAACCAATTTCTGATAAAAATATGTATATAATTATTTTTCTACATGGGAATTATGGGTGGAATATTGTTTATAACTATACATAGCAACCTATTTAACCCATTTTTGATAAGAATATTGCATATAATTATTTTTCAACATGGGGATTATGGTTGGAATATTGTAGTTTAACATATATAGAAATGTATTTAACCTATTTCAGATATGAATATGCATAAAATTATTTTTCTATATTGGGATTATGTGTGGAACATTGTTTATAAAAATATTCATAGCAACATATTAAACCTATTTCTAATATGAATATGCATATAATTATTTTTCTATATGGGGATTATGGGTGGAATATTGTTTGTAAATATACATAGGAACCTATTTAACCCATTTCTGATAAAAATACACATATCGATATTTTTCTACATGTGGATTATGGGTGGAATATTGTTAATAAATATACATGGGAGCCTATTAAACCCATTTCTGATAAGAATATGTATATAATTATTTTTCTATATGGGGAATATGGCTATTATATTGTTCAGAAATATACAGAGCAACCAATTTAACCCATTTCTGATAACAATATGCATATAATTATTTTTCTACAATGGGATTATGGTTGAAATATTATTTATAAATATACATAGCAACATATTAAACCTATTTCTCACAAGAATATGCATTACATTTTTTTCTACATTGGGATTATGGGTGGAATATTGTTTATAAATATACATGGGAGCCTATTTAACCCATTTCTGATAAGAATATGCATATAATTTATTTTCTATATGGGGATTATGGGTGGAATATTGTTACTAAATATACATGGGCGCCTGTTAAACCCATTTCTGATAAGAATATGTATATAATTATTTTTCTGTATGGGAATTATGGCTGAAATATTGTTTAGAAATATACAGAGCAACCAATTGAACCCATTTCTGATAAGAATATGCATATAATTATTTTTCTACAAGGGGATTATGGTTGGAATATTATTTATAAATATACATAGCAACATATTAAACCTATTTCTGACAAAAATAGGCATAAAAAAATTTCTACATTGGGATTATGGGTGGAATATTGTTTATAAATATACATGGGAGCCTATTTAACCCATTTCTGATAAGAATATGTATATCATTATTTGTCTATAAAGGTATTATGGCTGAAATATTGTTTAGAAATATACAGAGCAACCCATTTAACCCATTTCTGATAAGTATATGAATATAATTATTTTTCTATATGGGGATTAAGGGTGGAATATTGTTTATAAATATACATAGGAACCTATTTAACCCATTTCTGATAAGAATATGCATGTAATTATTTTTCTACAAGGGGATTATGGTTGGAATATTATTTATAAATATACATAGCAACATATTAAACCTATTTCTAATATGAATATGCATATAATTATTTTTCTATATGGGGATAATGGGTGGGATATTGTTTTTAAATATGCATAAGAACCTATTTAACCCATTTCTGATAAAAATACACATATCATTATTTTTCGACATGTGGATTATGAGTGGAATATTGTTTATAAATATACATAGGAACCTATTTAACCCAATTCTGATAAGAATATACATATAATTTTTTTTTCTGTATGGGGATTATGGGTGGAATGTTGTCTATAAATGTAAAAAGGAACCTAACTGACCCCATTTCTGTCAAGAATATGCATATAATTATTTTTCTATACGGTGAATATCGGTGGAATATTGTTTATAAATATAGATAGGAAACTATTTAACCCATTTCTCATAAGAATATACATATCATTTATTTTCTATATGGGGATTATGTGTGGAATATTGTTAATAAATATACATGGGAGCCTATTAAACCCATTTCTGATAAGAATATGTATATAATTATTTTTCTATATGGGGAATATGGCTATTATATTGTTCAGAAATATACAGAGCAACCAATTTAACCCATTTCTGATAACAATATGCATATAATTATTTTTCTACAATGGGATTATGGTTGAAATATTATTTATAAATATACATAGCAACATATTAAACCTATTTCTCACAAGAACATGCATTACTTTTTTTCTACATTGGGATTATGGGTGGAATATTGTTTATAAATATACATGGGAGCCTATTTAACCCATTTCTGATAAGAATATTCATATAATTTATTTTCTATATGGGGATTATGGGTGGAATATTGTTACTAAATATACATGGGCGCCTGTTAAACCCATTTCTGATAAGAATATGTATATAATTATTTTTCTGTATGTGGATTATGATTGAAATATTGTTTAGAAATATACAGAGCAACCAATTGAACCCATTTCTGATATGAATATGCATAAAATTATTTTTCTATATTGGGATTATGTGTGGAACATTGTTTATAATATACAGAGCAACCCATTTAACCCATTTCTGATTAGTATATGAATATAATTATTTTTCTATATGGGGATTAAGGGTGGAATATTGTTTATAAATATACATAGGAACCTATTTAACCCATTTCTGATAAGAATATGCATTTAATTATTTTTCTACAAGGGGATTATGGTTGGAATATTATTTATAAATATACATAGCAACATATTAAACCTATTTCTAATATGAATATGCATATAATTATTTTTCTATATGGGGATAATGGGTGGGATATTGTTTTTAAATATGCATAAGAACCTATTTAACCCATTTCTGATAAAAATACACATATCATTATTTTTCGACATGTGGATTATGAGTGGAATATTGTTTATAAATATACATAGGAACCTATTTAACCCAATTCTGATAAGAATATACATATAATAATTTTTCTACATTAGGATTATGGGTGAAATATTGTATATAAATATACATAGGAACCTATTTTCCCCATTTCTGTGAAGAATATGCATATAATTATTTTTCTATATGGGGATTATGGGTGGAATATTGTTTATAAATATAGCTAGGAACCTATTTAACCCATTTCTGATAAGAATATGCATTCTATTTGGGGATTATGGGTGGAATATTGTATATAAATATACATAGGAACCTATTTACCCCATTTCTGTGAAGAATATGCATATAATTATCTTTCTATATGGGGATTATGGTTGGAATATTGTTTATAAATATAGCTAGGAACCTATTTAACCCATTTCTGATAAGAATATGCATATAATGTATTTTCTATCTGGGGATTATGGGTGAAATATTGTTAATAAATATACATGGGAGCCTATTAAACCCATTTCTGATAAGAATATGTATATAATTATTTTTCTATATGGGGAATACGGCTATTATATTGTTTAGAAATATACAGAGCAACCAATCTAACCAATTTCTGATAAGAATATGCATATAATTATTTTTCTACATGGGGATTATGGGTGGAATATTGTTTATAACTATACATAGCAACCTATTTAACCCATTTTTGATAAGAATATGCATATAATTATTTTTCTACATGGGGATTATGGTTGGAATATTGCAGTTTAACATAGGTAGGAATGTATTTATCCTATTTCAGATATGAATATGCATAAAATTATTTTTCTATATTGGGATTATGGGTGGAACATTGTTTATAAAAATATTCATAGCAACATATTAAACCTATTTCTAATATGAATATGCATATAATTATTTTTCTATATGGGGATTATGAGTGGAATATTGTTTATAAATATACATAGGAACCTATTTAACCCATTTCTGATAAAAATACACATATCATTATTTTTCTACATGTGGATTATGGGTGGAATATTGTTTATAAATATATATAGGAACCTATTTAACCCAATTCTGATAAGAATACGCATATCATTTTTTTTCTGTATGGGGATTATGGGTGGAATGTTGTCTGTAAATATACATAGGAACCTATTTACCCCATTTCTGTCAAGAATATGCATATAATTATTTTTCTATACGGTGAATATCGGTGGAATATTGTTTATAAATATAGATAGGAACCTATTTAACCAATTTCTCATAAGAATATGCATATCATTTATTTTCTATATGGGGATTATGTGTGGAATATTGTTAATAAATATACATGGGAGCCTATTAAACCCATTTCTGATAAGAATATGTATATAATTATTTTTCTATATGGGGAATATGGCTATTATATTGTTCAGAAATATACAGAGCAACCAATTTAACCCATTTCTGATAACAATATGCATATAATTATTTTTCTACAATGGGATTATGGTTGAAATATTATTTATAAATATACATAGCAACATATTAAACCTATTTCTCACAAGAACATGCATTACATTTTTTTCTACATTGGGATTATGGGTGGAATATTGTTTATAAATATACATGGGAGCCTATTTAACCCATTTCTGTGAAGAATATGCATATAATTATCTTTCTATATGGGGATTATGGTTGGAATATTGTTTATAAATATAGCTAGGAACCTATTTAACCCATTTCTGTGAAGAATATGCATATAATTATCTTTCTATATGGGGATTATGGGTGGAATATTGTTTATAAATATAGCTAGGAACCTATTTAACCCATTTCTGATAAGATATGCATATAATGTATTTTCTATCTGGGGATTATGGGTGAAATATTGTTAATAAATATACATGGGAGCCTATTAAACCCATTTCTGATAAGAATATGTCTATAATTATTTTTCTATATGGGGAATACGGCTATTATATTGTTTAGAAATATACAGAGCAACCAATCTAACCAATTTCTGATAAGAATATGCATATAATTCTTTTTCTACATGGGGATTATGGGTGGAATATTGTTTATAACTATACATAGCAACCTATTTAACCCATTTTTGATAAGAATATGCATATAATTATTTTTCTACATGGGGATTATGGTTGGAATATTGTAGTTTAACATATATAGGAATGTATTTAACCTATTTCAGATATGAATATGCATAAAATTATTTTTCTATATTGGGATTATGGGTGGAACATTGTTTATAAAAATATTCATAGCAACATATTAAACCTATTTCTAATATGAATATGCATATAATTATTTTTCTATATGGGGATTATGGGTGGAATATTGTTTGTAAATATACATAGGAACCTATATAACCCATTTCTGATAAAAATACACATATCATTATTTTTCTACATGTGGATTATGGGTGGAATATTGTTTATAAATATACATAGGAACCTATTTAATCCAATTCTGATAAGAATATGCATATCATTTTTTTTCTGTATGGGGATTATGGGTGGAATGTTGTCTGTAAATATACATAGGAACCTATTTACCCCATTTCTGTCAAGAATATGCATATAATTATTTTTCTATACGGTGAATATCGGTGGAATATTGTTTATAAATATAGATAGGAACCTATTTAACCCATTTCTCATAAGAATATGCATATCATTTATTTTCTATATGGGGATTATGTGTGGAATATTGTTAATAAATATACATGGGAGCCTATTAAACCCATTTCTGATAAGAATATGTATATAATTATTTTTCTATATGGGGAATATGGCTATTATATTGTTCAGAAATTTACAGAGCAACCAATTTAACCCATTTCTGATAACAATATGCATATAATTATTTTTCTACAATGGGATTATGGTTGAAATATTATTTATAAATATACATAGCAACATATTAAACCTATTTCTCACAAGAACATGCATTACATTTTTTTCTACATTGGGATTATGGGTGGAATATTGTTTATAAATATACATGGGAGCCTATTTAACCCATTTCTGATAAGAATATTCATATAATTTATTTTCTATATGGGGATCATGGGTGGAATATTGTTACTAAATATACATGGGCGCCTGTTAAACCCATTTCTGATAAGAATATGTATATAATTATTTTTCTGTATGGGGATTATGACTGAAATATTGTTTAGAAATATACAGAGCAACCAATTGAACCCATTTCTGATAAGAATATGCATATAATTATTTTTCTACAAGGGGATTATGGTTGGAATATTATTTATAAATATACATAGCAACATATTAAACCTATTTCTGACAAGAATATGCATAAAAAAAATTTCTACATTGGGATTATTGGTGGAATATTGTTTATAAATATACATGGGAGCCTATTTAACCCATTTCTGATAAGAATATGTATATCATTATTTGTCTATTAAGGTATTATGGCTGAAATATTGTTTAGAAATATACAGAGCAACCCATTTAACCAATTTCTGACAAGAATATGCATATAATTATTTTTCTATATGGGGATTATGGGTGGAATATTGTTTATTAATATACATAGGAACCTATTTAACCCATTTCTGATAAGAATATGCATATAATTATTTTTCTATATGGGGATTATGATTGGAATATTGTTTATAACTATACATAGAAACCTATTTAACCCATTTTTGATAAGAATATTGCATATAATTATTTTTCAACATGGGGATTATGGTTGGAATATTGTAGTTTAACATATATAGAAATGTATTTAACCTATTTCAGATATGAATATGCATAAAATTATTTTTCTATATTGGGATTATGTGTGGAACATTGTTTATAAAAATATTCATAGCAACATATTAAACCTATTTCTAATATGAATATGCATATAATTATTTTTCTATATGGGGATTATGGGTATAATATTGTTTGTAAATATACATAGGAACCTATTTAACCCATTTCTGATAAAAATACACATATCGATATTTTTCTACATGTGGATTATGGGTGGAATATTGTTAATAAATATACATGGGAGCCTATTAAACCCATTTCTGATAAGAATATGTATATAATTATTTTTCTATATGGGGAATATGGCTATTATATTGTTCAGAAATATACAGAGCAACCAATTTAACCCATTTCTGATAACAATATGCATATAATTATTTTTCTACAATGGGATTATGGTTGAAATATTATTTATAAATATACATAGCAACATATTAAACCTATTTCTCAGAAGAATATGCATTACATTTTTTTCTACATTGGGATTATGGGTGGAATATTGTTTATAAATATACATGGGAGCCTATTTAACCCATTTCTGATAAGAATATGCATATAATTTATTTTCTCTATGGGGATTATGGGTGGAATATTGTTACTAAATATACATGGGCGCCTGTTAAACCCATTTCTGATAAGAATATGTATATAATTATTTTTCTGTATGGGGATTATGGCTGAAATATTGTTTAGAAATATACAGAGCAACCAATTGAACCCATTTCTGATAAGAATATGCATATAATAATTTTTCTACAAGAGGATTATGGTTGGAATATTATTTATAAATATACATAGCAACATATTAAACCTATTTCTGACAAAAATAGGCATAAAAAAAATTTCTACATTGGGATTATGGATGGAATATTGTTTATAAATATACATGGGAGCCTATTTAACCCATTTCTGATAAGAATATGTATATCATTATTTGTCTATAAAGGTATTATGGCTGAAATATTGTTTAGAAATATACAGAGCAACCCATTTAACCCATTTCTGATAAGTATATGAATATAATTATTTTTCTATATGGGGATTAAGGGTGGAATATTGTTTATAAATATACATAGGAACCTATTTAACCCATTTCTGATAAGAATATGCATGTAATTATTTTTCTACAAGGGGATTATGGTTGGAATATTATTTATAAATATACATAGCAACATATTAAACCTATTTCTAATATGAATATGCATATAATTATTTTTCTATATGGGGATAATGGGTGGGATATTGTTTTTAAATATGCATAAGAACCTATTTAACCCATTTCTGATAAAAATACACATATCATTATTTTTCGACATGTGGATTATGAGTGGAATATTGTTTATAAATATACATAGGAACCTATTTAACCCAATTCTGATAAGAATATACATATAATTTTTTTTTCTGTATGGGGATTATGGGTGGAATGTTGTCTATAAATGTAAAAAGGAACCTAACTGACCCCATTTCTGTCAAGAATATGCATATAATTATTTTTCTATACGGTGAATATCGGTGGAATATTGTTTATAAATATAGATAGGAAACTATTTAACCCATTTCTCATAAGAATATGCATATCATTTATTTTCTATATGGGGATTATGTGTGGAATATTGTTAATAAATATACATGGGAGCCTATTAAACCCATTTCTGATAAGAATATGTATATAATTATTTTTCTATATGGGGAATATGGCTATTATATTGTTCAGAAATATACAGAGCAACCAATTTAACCCATTTCTGATAACAATATGCATATAATTATTTTTCTACAATGGGATTATGGTTGAAATATTATTTATAAATATACATAGCAACATATTAAACCTATTTCTCACAAGAACATGCATTACATTTTTTTCTACATTGGGATTATGGGTGGAATATTGTTTATAAATATACATGGGAGCCTATTTAACCCATTTCTGATAAGAATATTCATATAATTTATTTTCTATATGGGGATTATGGGTGGAATATTGTTACTAAATATACATGGGCGCCTGTTAAACCCATTTCTGATAAGAATATGTATATAATTATTTTTCTGTATGGGGATTATGATTGAAATATTGTATAGAAATATACAGAGCAACCAATTGAACCCATTTCTGATAAGAATATGCATATAATTATTTTTCTACAAGGGGATTATGGTTGGAATATTATTTATAAATATACATAGCAACATATTAAACCTATTTCTGACAAGAATATGCATAAAAAAAATTTCTACATTGGGATTATTGGTGGAATATTGTTTATAAATATACATGGGAGCCTATTTAACCCATTTCTGATAAGAACATGTATATCATTATTTGTCTATTAAGGTATTATGGCTGAAATATTGTTTAGAAATATACAGAGCAACCCATTTAACCAATTTCTGACAAGAATATGCATATAATTATTTTTCTATATGGGGATTATGGGTGGAATATTGTTTATAAATATACATAGGAACCTATTTAACCCATTTCTGATAAGAATATGCATATAATTATTTTTCTATATGGGGATTATGATTGGAATATTGTTTATAACTATACATAGAAACCTATTTAACCCATTTTTGATAAGAATATTGCATATAATTATTTTTCAACATGAGGATTATGGTTGGAATATTGTAGTTTAACATATATAGAAATGTATTTAACCTATTTCAGATATGAATATGCATAAAATTATTTTTCTATATTGGGATTATGTGTGGAACATTGTTTATAAAAATATTCATAGCAACATATTAAACCTATTTCTAATATGAATATGCATATAATTATTTTTCTATATGGGGATTATGGGTGGAATATTGTTTGTAAATATACATAGGAACCTATTTAACCCATTTCTGATAAAAATACACATATCGATATTTTTCTACATGTGGATTATGGGTGGAATATTGTTAATAAATATACATGGGAGCCTATTAAACCCATTTCTGATAAGAATATGTATATAATTATTTTTCTATATGGGGAATATGGCTATTATATTGTTCAGAAATATACAGAGCAACCAATTTAACCCATTTCTGATAACAATATGCATATAATTATTTTTCTACAATGGGATTATGGTTGAAATATTATTTATAAATATACATAGCAACATATTAAACCTATTTCTCACAAGAATATGCATTACATTTTTTTCTACATTGGGATTATGGGTGGAATATTGTTTATAAATATACATGGGAGCCTATTTAACCCATTTCTGATAAGAATATGCATATAATTTATTTTCTATATGGGGATTATGGGTGGAATATTGTTACTAAATATACATGGGCGCCTGTTAAACCCATTTCTGATAAGAATATGTATATAATTATTTTTCTGTATGGGGATTATGGCTGAAATATTGTTTAGAAATATACAGAGCAACCAATTGAACCCATTTCTGATAAGAATATGCATATAATAATTTTTCTACAAGAGGATTATGGTTGGAATATTATTTATAAATATACATAGCAACATATTAAACCTATTTCTGACAAAAATAGGCATAAAAAAAATTTCTACATTGGGATTATGGGTGGAATATTGTTTATAAATATACATGGGAGCCTATTTAACCCATTTCTGATAAGAATATGTATATCATTATTTGTCTATAAAGGTATTATGGCTGAAATATTGTTTAGAAATATACAGAGCAACCCATTTAACCCATTTCTGATTAGTATATGAATATAATTATTTTTCTATATGGGGATTAAGGGTGGAATATTGTTTATAAATATACATAGGAACCTATTTAACCCATTTCTGATAAGAATATGCATTTATTTATTTTTCTACAAGGGGATTATGGTTGGAATATTATTTATAAATATACATAGCAACATATTAAACCTATTTCTAATATGAATATGCATATAATTATTTTTCTATATGGGGATAATGGGTGGGATATTGTTTTTAAATATGCATAAGAACCTATTTAACCCATTTCTGATAAAAATACACATATCATTATTTTTCGACATGTGGATTATGAGTGGAATATTGTTTATAAATATACATAGGAACCTATTTAACCCAATTCTGATAAGAATATACATATAATAATTTTTCTACATTAGGATTATGGGTGAAATATTGTATATAAATATACATAGGAACCTATTTTCCCCATTTCTGTGAAGAATATGCATATAATTATTTTTCTATATGGGGATTATGGGTGGAATATTGTTTATAAATATAGCTAGGAACCTATTTAACCCATTTCGGATAAGAATATGCATTCTATTTGGGGATTATGGGTGGAATATTGTATATAAATATACATAGGAACCTATTTACCCCATTTCTGTGAAGAATATGCATATAATTATCTTTCTATATGGGGATTATGGTTGGAATATTGTTTATAAATATAGCTAGGAACCTATTTAACCCATTTCTGATAAGAATATGCATATAATGTATTTTCTATCTGGGGATTACGGGTGAAATATTGTTAATAAATATACATGGGAGCCTATTAAACCCATTTCTGATAAGAATATGTATATAATTATTTTTCTATATGGGGAATACGGCTATTATATTGTTTAGAAATATACAGAGCAACCAATCTAACCAATTTCTGATAAGAATATGCATATAATTATTTTTCTACATGGGGATTATGGGTGGAATATTGTTTATAACTATACATAGCAACCTATTTAACCCATTTTTGATAAGAATATGCATATAATTATTTTTCTACATGGGGATTATGGTTGGAATATTGTAGTTTAACATATGTAGGAATGTATTTAACCTATTTCAGATATGAATATGCATAAAATTATTTTTCTATATTGGGATTATGGGTGGAACATTGTTTATAAAAATATTCATAGCAACATATTAAACCTATTTCTAATATGAATATGCATATAATTATTTTTCTATATGGGGATTATGAGTGGAATATTGTTTATAAATATACATAGGAACCTATTTAACCCATTTCTGATAAAAATACACATATCATTATTTTTCTACATGTGGATTATGGGTGGAATATTGTTTATAAATATATATAGGAACCTATTTAACCCAATTCTGATAAGAATACGCATATCATTTTTTTTCTGTATTTGGATTATGGGTGGAATGTTGTCTGTAAATATACATAGGAACCTATTTACCCCATTTCTGTCAAGAATATGCATATAATTATTTTTCTATACGGTGAATATCGGTGGAATATTGTTTATAAATATAGATAGGAACCTATTTAACCAATTTCTCATAAGAATATGCATATCATTTATTTTCTATATGGGGATTATGTGTGGAATATTGTTAATAAATATACATGGGAGCCTATTAAACCCATTTCTGATAAGAATATGTATATAATTATTTTTCTATATGGGGAATATGGCTATTATATTGTTCAGAAATATACAGAGCAACCAATTTAACCCATTTCTGATAACAATATGCATATAATTATTTTTCTACAATGGGATTATGGTTGAAATATTATTTATAAATATACATAGCAACATATTAAACCTATTTCTCACAAGAACATGCATTACATTTTTTTCTACATTGGGATTATGGGTGGAATATTGTTTATAAATATACATGGGAGCCTATTTAACCCATTTCTGTGAAGAATATGCATATAATTATCTTTCTATATGGGGATTATGGGTGGAATATTGTTTATAAATATAGCTAGGAACCTATTTAACCCATTTCTGTGAAGAATATGCATATAATTATCTTTCTATATGGGGATTATGGGTGGAATATTGTTTATAAATATAGCTAGGAACCTATTTAACCCATTTCTGATAAGAATATGCATATAATGTATTTTCTATCTGGGGATTATGGGTGAAATATTGTTAATAAATATACATGGGAGCCTATTAAACCCATTTCTGATAAGAATATGTCTATAATTATTTTTCTATATGGGGAATACGGCTATTATATTGTTTAGAAATATACAGAGCAACCAATCTAACCAATTTCTGATAAGAATATGCATATAATTATTTTTCTACATGGGGATTATGGGTGGAATATTGTTTATAACTATACATAGCAACCTATTTAACCCATTTTTGATAAGAATATGCATATAATTATTTTTCTACATGGGGATTATGGTTGGAATATTGTAGTTTAACATATATAGGAATGTATTTAACCTATTTCAGATATGAATATGCATAAAATTATTTTTCTATATTGGGATTATGGGTGGAACATTGTTTATAAAAATATTCATAGCAACATATTAAACCTATTTCTAATATGAATATGCATATAATTATTTTTCTATATGGGGATTATGGGTGGAATATTGTTTGTAAATATACATAGGAACCTATATAACCCATTTCTGATAAAAATACACATATCATTATTTTTCTACATGTGGATTATGGGTGGAATATTGTTTATAAATATACATAGGAACCTATTTAATCCAATTCTGATAAGAATATGCATATCATTTTTTTTCTGTATGGGGATTATGGGTGGAATGTTGTCTGTAAATATACATAGGAACCTATTTACCCCATTTCTGTCAAGAATATGCATATAATTATTTTTCTATACGGTGAATATCGGTGGAATATTGTTTATAAATATAGATAGGAACCTATTTAACCCATTTCTCATAAGAATATGCATATCATTTATTTTCTATATGGGGATTATGTGTGGAATATTGTTAATAAATATACATGGGAGCCTATTAAACCCATTTCTGATAAGAATATGTATATAATTATTTTTCTATATGGGGAATATGGCTATTATATTGTTCAGAAATTTACAGAGCAACCAATTTAACCCATTTCTGATAACAATATGCATATAATTATTTTTCTACAATGGGATTATGGTTGAAATATTATTTATAAATATACATAGCAACATATTAAACCTATTTCTCACAAGAACATGCATTACATTTTTTTCTACATTGGGATTATGGGTGGAATATTGTTTATAAATATACATGGGAGCCTATTTAACCCATTTCTGATAAGAATATTCATATAATTTATTTTCTATATGGGGATCATGGGTGGAATATTGTTACTAAATATACATGGGCGCCTGTTAAACCCATTTCTGATAAGAATATGTATATAATTATTTTTCTGTATGGGGATTATGACTGAAATATTGTTTAGAAATATACAGAGCAACCAATTGCACCCATTTCTGATAAGAATATGCATATAATTATTTTTCTACAAGGGGATTATGGTTGGAATATTATTTATAAATATACATAGCAACATATTAAACCTATTTCTGACAAGAATATGCATAAAAAAAATTTCTACATTGGGATTATTGGTGGAATATTGTTTATAAATATACATGGGAGCCTATTTAACCCATTTCTGATAAGAATATGTATATCATTATTTGTCTATTAAGGTATTATGGCTGAAATATTGTTTAGAAATATACAGAGCAACCCATTTAACCAATTTCTGACAAGAATATGCATATAATTATTTTTCTATATGGGGATTATGGGTGGAATATTGTTTATTAATATACATAGGAACCTATTTAACCCATTTCTGATAAGAATATGCATATAATTATTTTTCTATATGGGGATTATGATTGGAATATTGTTTATAACTATACATAGAAACCTATTTAACCCATTTTTGATAAGAATATTGCATATAATTATTTTTCAACATGGGGATTATGGTTGGAATATTGTAGTTTAACATATATAGAAATGTATTTAACCTATTTCAGATATGAATATGCATAAAATTATTTTTCTATATTGGGATTATGTGTGGAACATTGTTTATAAAAATATTCATAGCAACATATTAAACCTATTTCTAATATGAATATGCATATAATTATTTTTCTATATGGGGATTATAGGTGGAATATTGTTTGTAAATATACATAGGAACCTATTTAACCCATTTCTGATAAAAATACACATATCGATATTTTTCTACATGTGGATTATGTGTGGAATATTGTTAATAAATATACATGGGAGCCTATTAAACCCATTTCTGATAAGAATATGTATATAATTATTTTTCTATATGGGGAATATGGCTATTATATTGTTCAGAAATTTACAGAGCAACCAATTTAACCCATTTCTGATAACAATATGCATATAATTATTTTTCTACAATGGGATTATGGTTGAAATATTATTTATAAATATACATAGCAACATATTAAACCTATTTCTCACAAGAACATGCATTACATTTTTTTCTACATTGGGATTATGGGTGGAATATTGTTTATAAATATACATGGGAGCCTATTTAACCCATTTCTGATAAGAATATTCATATAATTTATTTTCTATATGGGGATCATGGGTGGAATATTGTTACTAAATATACATGGGCGCCTGTTAAACCCATTTCTGATAAGAATATGTATATAATTATTTTTCTGTATGGGGATTATGACTGAAATATTGTTTAGAAATATACAGAGCAACCAATTGCACCCATTTCTGATAAGAATATGCATATAATTATTTTTCTACAAGGGGATTATGGTTGGAATATTATTTATAAATATACATAGCAACATATTAAACCTATTTCTGACAAGAATATGCATAAAAAAAATTTCTACATTGGGATTATTGGTGGAATATTGTTTATAAATATACATGGGAGCCTATTTAACCCATTTCTGATAAGAATATGTATATCATTATTTGTCTATTAAGGTATTATGGCTGAAATATTGTTTAGAAATATACAGAGCAACCCATTTAACCAATTTCTGACAAGAATATGCATATAATTATTTTTCTATATGGGGATTATGGGTGGAATATTGTTTATTAATATACATAGGAACCTATTTAACCCATTTCTGATAAGAATATGCATATAATTATTTTTCTATATGGGGATTATGATTGGAATATTGTTTATAACTATACATAGAAACCTATTTAACCCATTTTTGATAAGAATATTGCATATAATTATTTTTCAACATGGGGATTATGGTTGGAATATTGTAGTTTAACATATATAGAAATGTATTTAACCTATTTCAGATATGAATATGCATAAAATTATTTTTCTATATTGGGATTATGTGTGGAACATTGTTTATAAAAATATTCATAGCAACATATTAAACCTATTTCTAATATGAATATGCATATAATTATTTTTCTATATGGGGATTATAGGTGGAATATTGTTTGTAAATATACATAGGAACCTATTTAACCCATTTCTGATAAAAATACACATATCGATATTTTTCTACATGTGGATTATGGGTGGAATATTGTTAATAAATATACATGGGAGCCTATTAAACCCATTTCTGATAAGAATATGTATATAATTATTTTTCTATATGGGGAATATGGCTATTATATTGTTCAGAAATATACAGAGCAACCAATTTAACCCATTTCTGATAACAATATGCATATAATTATTTTTCTACAATGGGATTATGGTTGAAATATTATTTATAAATATACATAGCAACATATTAAACCTATTTCTCACAAGAATATGCATTACATTTTTTTCTACATTGGGATTATGGGTGGAATATTGTTTATAAATATACATAGGAGCCTATTTAACCCATTTCTGATAAGAATATGCATATAATTTATTTTCTATATGGGGATTATGGGTGGAATATTGTTACTAAATATACATGGGCGCCTGTTAAACCCATTTCTGATAAGAATATGTATATAATTATTTTTCTGTATGGGGATTATGGCTGAAATATTGTTTAGAAATATACAGAGCAACCAATTGAACCCATTTCTGATAAGAATATGCATATAATAATTTTTCTACAAGAGGATTATGGTTGGAATATTATTTATAAATATACATAGCAACATATTAAACCTATTTCTGACAAAAATAGGCATAAAAAAAATTTCTACATTGGGATTATGGATGGAATATTGTTTATAAATATACATGGGAGCCTATTTAACCCATTTCTGATAAGAATATGTATATCATTATTTGTCTATAAAGGTATTATGGCTGAAATATTGTTTAGAAATATACAGAGCAACCCATTTAACCCATTTCTGATAAGTATATGAATATAATTATTTTTCTATATGGGGATTAAGGGTGGAATATTGTTTATAAATATACATAGGAACCTATTTAACCCATTTCTGATAAGAATATGCATGTAATTATTTTTCTACAAGGGGATTATGGTTGGAATATTATTTATAAATATACATAGCAACATATTAAACCTATTTCTAATATGAATATGCATATAATTATTTTTCTATATGGGGATAATGGGTGGGATATTGTTTTTAAATATGCATAAGAACCTATTTAACCCATTTCTGATAAAAATACACATATCATTATTTTTCGACATGTGGATTATGAGTGGAATATTGTTTATAAATATACATAGGAACCTATTTAACCCAATTCTGATAAGAATATACATATAATTTTTTTTCTGTATGGGGATTATGGGTGGAATGTTGTCTATAAATGTAAAAAGGAACCTAACTGACCCATTTCTGATAAGAATATTCATATAATTATTTTTCTACATTAGGATTATGGGTGAAATATTGTATATAAATATACATAGGAACCTATTTACCCCATTTCTGTGAAGAATATGCATATAATTATTTTTCTATATGGGGATTATGGGTGGAATATTGTTTATAAATATAGCTAGGAACCTATTTAACCCATTTCTGATAAGAATATGCATATAATGTATTTTCTATTTGGGGATTATGGGTGGAATATTGTATATAAATGTACATAGGAACCTATTTACCCCATTTCTGTGAAGAATATGCATATAATTATCTTTCTATATGGGGATTATGGGTGGAATATTGTTTATAAATATAGCTAGGAACCTATTTAACCCATTTCTGATAAGAATATGCATATAATGTATTTTCTATCTGGGGATTATGGGTGAAATATTGTTAATAAATATACATGGGAGCCTATTAAACCCATTTCTGATAAGAATATGTATATAATTATTTTTCTATATGGGGAATACGGCTATTATATTGTTTAGAAATATACAGAGCAACCAATCTAACCAATTTCTGATAAGAATATGCATATAATTATTTTTCTACATGGGGATTATGGGTGGAATATTGTTTATAACTATACATAGCAACCTATTTAACCCATTTTTGATAAGAATATGCATATAATTATTTTTCTACATGGGGATTATGGTTGGAATATTGTAGTTTAACATATGTAGGAATGTATTTAACCTATTTCAGATATGAATATGCATAAAATTATTTTTCTATATTGGGATTATGGGTGGAACATTGTTTATAAAAATATTCATAGCAACATATTTAACCCATTTCTGATAAAAATACACATATCATTATTTTTCTACATGTGGATTATGGGTGGAATATTGTTTATAAATATACATAGGAACCTATTTAACCCAATTCTGATAAGAATACGCATATCATTTTTTTTCTGTATGGGGATTATGGGTGGAATGTTGTCTGTAAATATACATAGGAACCTATTTACCCCATTTCTGTCAAGAATATGCATATAATTTTTTTTCTATATGGTGAATATCGGTGGAATATTGTTTATAAATATAGATAGGAACCTATTTAACCAATTTCTCATAAGAATATGCATATCATTTATTTTCTATATGGGGATTATGTGTGGAATATTGTTAATAAATATACATGGGAGCCTATTAAACCCATTTCTGATAAGAATATGTATATAATTATTTTTCTATATGGGGAATATGGCTATTATATTGTTCAGAAATATACAGAGCAACCAATTTAACCCATTTCTGATAACAATATGCATATAATTATTTTTCTACAATGGGATTATGGTTGAAATATTATTTATAAATATACATAGCAACATATTAAACCTATTTCTCACAAGAACATGCATTACATTTTTTTATCCATTGGGATTATGGGTGGAATATTGTTTATAAATATACATGGGAGATCTGCTTCCTCCTATTATGACGCTGATGGCCGAGCCCTGCAGTTTCGCCGGATCACACTTAGCGGAGGAAAAGCACACGAACACTGCTACCCACGACCACACCGCTAACCCCGTGACTGGTCATCTGACTACAATCAAGAGAGGCAGCTCTTCTGACAAGTCGACCCACTCGTACCCCAGACGGCCATGCTTCACAGATCGACGGATGAGGTACTTGCAGTGGGGTACACCCACAGCTTGCATAAGCTATGTCCTCCCCTCTGGGTACTTTTTCATCTTTGCCTCAACAGGAAAGCATTAATGCCTGAGGACGCTTCTTTAGATGTACAGGGTAGCCTTGCTGTCATAATATGCAACTATTTTAGCTTCCATAGCACTTGATATTAGCAGTTATACTTATGTAGACTGATGTAACGCCTTTGGTTTTCTATGGGGCCTCCTTCTCTAGCTCACATCAGCGTTCTCACGTATGTATTATTGTATTACCCGTTATTCATGCCGCAAGACCGGCTCTCCCTCCAAGCCTGGCTACGAGACGCACCAACCACCCGCGAACTTACTGGGGGGGCTACAGTATTACACCTTAATTTCTTACGCACCCAGGCTGGAAGGGACAGCTGATACCATTAGATTACACCCACCTGTCCAACCATTTACCCCCCCCCTGTATAACTACTGCATATAGGCTTCAATCGCTAGTTCTCCACCATATATGCTTAAAGTCATACCTTCTACCATATTATCTACCATCCTGTGGTGGCGGGTGACGATATCCACCTTTTCTTTTATTTTTTATATCATTTATAGTTTTAGCTCCAGTTTGACTACATTTGATTGAGCTTTCTCCTCACTGTCTTGTGTTAGACCAACCCCAAAACAGGTGCTGACCGGGGCGCGGTACCTTCATAGGGTACCCGCGTTTTGGCCGTGCATTGTACCCGACCGATACCCACACTCACTGAGGTTGTGGACATCCCTCTCCACACCTCTTCGGTTCCCCACCAGTGACTGATGTGTCACGACCCCTTCCCAGCCCGGCGGTGACTCCCTTCTCCCAATTCCCCTCTATCCTTACAACCCACCTACCCCACGATGCCCACGAATACCACCAATCCCCATGACTCAAACGTGCAACCTTCAACCAACTCCATCAAACTCTGCTCACTCAACATTAGGGGGCTTAATACCCCCGAAAAGAGGTCCAAACTCTTATACTGCCTACGTCAATCAAAGACCCAGATAGCACTGATACAGGAAACCCACTTCCGAACTGACGCAATCCCAAAACTTACGGACCATTACTTCCCCACAGTATTCCACTCCTCCAACGACGTAGCAAAATCAAAAGGCGTATCCATTCTGATCTCGAAACATTGCCCTTTCTCAGTTACCGCAGTACAGAGAGACCCTCACGGCAGATTTCTCTTTCTCAAGGGTTCCATCTATGGTAAACATCTTACGATAGCCAACATATATGCGCCAAACACCAAACAAGTATCCTTCTTCCGCTCCACTCTCCAACACCTCACTAGCTTCCAGTCGGGCACACTGATTGTCGGCGGCGACTTTAATGTCGCTCTCAACCCTTCCATGGACACATCAAGCGGTACCTCATCCTTGACTTACAGGGCACTCAAAGCTATTAAACTACAACTACACAATTTACTGCTCCACGACACGTGGCGCACATTGAACCCCACAGCGAAGGACTTTACCTTCTTTTCTGCTCCACACGGCAAGTACAGTAGATTAGACCATTTCTTTCTGTCCCAGAACGATTTGACTAACCTAACCAAAGCCTCTATTGATCCATCCATACTCTCTGACCACAACCCCATTTCAATGACTCTCATTATACCCGCAGCGCGCCCCAAGAACCCTATTTGGAGACTAGATAGTTCCCTCTTGACTGACCCAGTCAACACAAAACGAGTGACCGACTGCCTCTCAAATTACTTTACTGAAAACTCCTCTGAGACCACTACACCATCAGTCATCTGGGCCGCACACAAATGCGTCGTACGGGGTGAATTGATAGCCATAGCTACACAAAGGAACAAGTATAGAAATGCACGTATCAATGAATTAACCACACGCATTCGTACGCTAGAACAGGCGCACAAGGCATCACTGGAGACGTCAGCTCTGGCTGCCCTCACTGAAGCCAGAGAGGAACTCCTGGAGACGCTCAACAGCACTCTAAAACGAAAATTTGCACTAACGCAAAAGCTTTATTATGATTTCAGTAATAAAGCCGGCAAACTTCTCGCGAGAGCTCTCCAATCAAAGAGGGCGTCACAGACGATCCATAAAATACGCCGCCCAGCAGGTGATGTAGCGGTCTCTAACAAAGAAATCTCGGACCAATTCGTTCGATACTTTTCTAACCTTTATAACCTCCCAAAAACACAATTTCAGACGAATCACACGGACCGCACGACTGCTATTTCTGATTTTTTAGCGCAATACAGCCCCACCCCCCTCTCCTTAAACGACTCCCAAAACCTAGACCAACCTCTTTCTACGGAGGAAATCCTTTTAGCATTGAAACAAATGAAAACAGGCAAGAGCCCTGGCCCAGATGGACTATCGGTCAGTTACTACAAAACATTCCCGACCTTACTGATCCCCAACCTCACCAAAGCCCTCAACAATCTCACTCCGAACTCACCATCCCACAAGGATATCCTAGAAGCACATGTAACCCTCATCCCCAAACCTGGCAAAGATCCTACGTTGGTTTCAAACTATCGCCCAATATCACTACTCAATGTAGATGTTAAATTATACGCCAAAACCTTAGCGAATCGCATCTTACCCCTTATCCCAAACCTTATATCGCTAGATCAGGCTGGTTTTGTCCCGGGCAGGGAGGCTCGGGACAACACCACAAAGGCGCTGAACATTCATCATTGGCTCTCCACCACCTCTACCCCGGGATTCCTCCTCTCCCTTGATGCAGAGAAGGCGTTTGACAGGGTGGCCTGGGATTACATGGAAGCCACGTTACGGGCGATAGGCCTTCCACCCCGCATGCTACAGATGATTATGGCCCTATACTCTCTCCCTACGGCGAGAATCCGAGTTAATGGTACCCTGTCGGACGCCTTCTCTGTATCCAACGGAACCCGACAGGGCTGCCCCTTGTCACCTTTAGTTTTTATTCTAACCATGGAACCTTTACTCCGTAGACTCAGGGAGAATCCCTCCATTAAAGGCATAGATATTAAACGCAAGCAATACAAACTGGCCGCCTATGCCGATGATATTTTACTGTTCTTGACCGAACCCATCACCACCATCCCCAACTTGCTGGCAGACTTCTCCCACTTTCAGGCTATTTCCAATCTAAAAATCAATTTTGAGAAATCCAAAGCCCTTAATATCACCCTGCCCCACACTATGGTATCCCAGTGCAAACTCAATTTTCCTTTTAGTTGGGAAAAACAAGCCATATCCTATCTGGGAATTAAGATCCCTGCAAATTTGAAGGACCTATACGCGAGCAACTTCGCATCAGCACTCACATCATTACAAGGTGATCTGCAGAAATGGCATTTGGGATCCTTTTCCTGGATGGGTAGAATTGCAATTATCAAAATGAATGTCCTCCCCAGACTCCTCTACCTCCTTCAGGCCATCCCCATAAAATTACCGCCCTCTTTCTTCAAATCATACCAACACATGTGCAGACTCTTCATCTGGGCTTCTAAACCCCCACGTCTTTGCTGGGATAGGCTGACCTTACCTAAACCTTTGGGAGGCCTGGGGCTCCCAAATATTCAAAAATACTACTGGGCCTGTCATCTGACCAGGGCAGTAGACTGGCATATTCACCTTCCCTCGAAGGATTGGGTTACTTTAGAAGAATCCTTTGCCAACTTACTACTTCAGAACGCACCTTGGATAGGAACTGCGTCTATCCCCAAAGAATACACAACACATCCCCTCATAGGAACCTCTCTCACCGTATTTAAAATGGCCAGCAAAACACTCTCAATCAACCCTTCCACTGGTCCCATGACGCCCCTAGACATCAACCCGGAATTCCCACCCGGGCTCCAACTCAAGGATCCCACTCTTAATACACGTACGCTCAAAGCCAGAGCACATAGTTTCTTTCACAATGGTTCCCTCCTACCTTACAATGATCTCTTACTCTCCCTCCCTGACTACGATATCCCTTTCTTTAAATATCTCCAACTGCGACATTTTTTCTCCTCCCACAAACAAACTACTTACTGGCATACAGATCTCTCTCCTTTTGAACTTATCTGCTCTAGTACGGAACCTCAGCGCCATCTAATATCCTCCATCTACTCTCTTCTACACTCGAACTATGCAATTAAGGAAGACAGGCTGATTCGACAATGGGAGTCTGACCTTTCTATGGACCTCTCTCCCATTGAATGGAACCAGATCTTCTCTCTCATGCACAAAGGATCAATCAACGTCACGACACAGGAAAACAGATATAAGCTATTCTCTAAATGGTATAGGACCCCAGACAAAGTGCATCACTTCCACCCGACGATACCCTCCACCTGTTGGAGATGCAATTCAGCGCGCGGCACCCTCCTCCACATTTGGTGGGACTGCCCCGTCATCCAACCTTTTTGGCTGGAGATCCATCACTTAATCTCCAACATCACTACGTACACGCCGGATTTTTCTCCTGCACAATACCTCCTTCACCACACCAAGACCCCACTAGGCTCCTATAAAAAATCGCTCACACTACACCTAATCAACGCTGCCAACCTTTGTATCCCACTCCTCTGGAGGACCACTACCCCCCCTACCATACAAGAATGGATCAATCGAGTTGACAAAATCGCAGACATGGAAAACCTTATAAGCCAGGCCAAAGACAACCCGTCCAAATTTCACAACACTTGGGCGTGCTGGCTCCACTATAAACAATCCTCACCCCAGAATACACCTCCCACCAACTCATCACCTCGTCCGTAAGATCTGACCCCTCACAACCTCATCTCACCGATTCGCCAATTACTTGACACCCCGGGTCGTCCTCGCCACAGGTGAAACCCACTAGCCCCGGGAGGGCTACTACACACTCCCCCTACTTTCACCACAGTCCAAACACTCCATGTGCTAATGCACCCCCTGGGTCCAAAGTAAGAACATGCTTTGATCACGACCCTATAACACCCCCCCACCCCCTCTTCCCAACACCCCCCTCCCCCATCACACCCCCCTCTTCCTCCTCACCTCATCCCGCCATTTGCACACCACTTTCTTTCTTTAATCTGCAACAAATCTGACTTAGCAATCTCCACATATCGTTCCATGCCCAACCCGACATCAAAGGTACCTGATCGTCCCTCCATCCACAGCAAGTTCCCCCACAAGGGGTGGATGGCTCTCGGGTGATCGGGTGCAGAGTTCAGTTTGCATGGCATGGACAACTACTTACTGACACTAATAAAATTGCGCCTTTCAATGTATCCTCCTCCCGAGAAGCTGCGAACACATCCTTTGTTTAAGAGTACAGGATACCCTGCCTCATTAATATGTATGTTTTCATTTCTGAACATTGTAATATAATATGTAATCTACATGTTGATTATACCCTGTATACATGAAAATTTTCAATAAACTTCTTTGAGAAAAAAAAAAAATAATAATACAAGATGATGGTGCACTCATGAGTATTATGTTTCATTAATTAAGGATATAAAAGGATAAAAAAAAAGTGTTATGATTTAAAGGGAAAAAAAAAAAAATAAATAAATAAATAAATATACATGGGAGCCTATTTAACCCATTTCTGATAAGAATATTCATATAATTTATTTTCTATATGGGGATTATGGGTGGAATATTGTTACTAAATATACATGGGCGCCTGTTAAACCCATTTCTGATAAGAATATGTATATAATTATTTTTCTGTATGGGGATTATGGCTGAAATATTATTTAGAAATATACAGAGCAACCAATTGAACCCATTTCTGATAAGAATATGCATATAATTATTTTTCTACAAGGGGATTATGGTTGGAATATTATTTATAAATATACATAGCAACATATTAAACCTATTTCTGACAAGAATATGCATAAAAAAAATTTCTACATTGGGATTATTGGTGGAATATTGTTTATAAATATACATGGGAGCCTATTTAACCCATTTCTGATAAGAATATGTATATCATTATTTGTCTATTAAGGTATTATGGCTGAAATATTGTTTAGAAATATACAGAGCAACCCATTTAACCAATTTCTGACAAGAATATGCATATAATTATTTTTCTATATGGGGATTATGGGTGGAATATTGTTTATAAATATACATAGGAACCTATTATCCCATTTCTGATAAGAATATGCATATAATTATTTTTCTATATGGGGATTATGATTGGAATATTGTTTATAAATATACATAGGAACCTATTTAACCCATTTCTGATAAGAATATGCATGTAATTATTTTTTACAAGGGGATTATGGTTGGAATATTATTTATAAATATACATAGCAACATATTAAACGTATTTCTAATATGCATATAATTATTTTTCTATATAGGGATAATGGGAGGGATATTGTTTTTAAATATGCATAAGAACCTATTTAACCAATTTCTGATAAAAATACACATACCATTATTTTTCTACTTGTGGATCATGGGTGTAATATTGTTTATAAATATACATAGGAACCTATTTAACCCAATTCTGATAAGAATATGCATATAATTTTTTTTCTGTATGGGATTATGTGTGGAATATTGTCTATAAATGTACAAAGGAACCTAATTAACCAATTTCTGATAAGAATATTCATATAATTATTTTTCTACATCAGGATTATGGGTGAAATATTGTGTATAAATATACATAGGAACCTATTTACCCCATTTCTGTGAAGAATATGCATATCATTATTTTTCTATATGGGGATTATGGGTAGAATATTGTTTATAAAAATATTCATAGCAACATATTAAACCTATTTCTAATATGAATATGCATATAATTATTTTTCTGTATGGGATTATGTGTGGAATGTTGTCTATAAATGTACAAAGGAACCTAATTAACCAATTTCTGATAAGAATATTCATATAATTATTTTTCTACATCAGGATTATGGGTGAAATATTGTGTATAAATATACATAGGAACCTATTTACCCCATTTCTGTGAAGAATATGCATATCATTATTTTTCTCTATGGGGATTATGGGTAGAATATTGTTTATAAATATAGCTAGGAACCTATTTAACCCATTTCTGATAAGAATATGCATATAATTTACTTTCTATTTGGGGATTATGGGTGGAATATTGTTAATAAATATACACAGGCGCCCATTAAACCCATTTCTGATAAGAATATGTATATAATTATTTTTCTATATGGGGAATACGCCTATTATATTGTTTAGAAATGTACAGAGCAACTCATTTAACCAATTTCCGATAACAATATGCATATAATTATTTTTCTACAATGGGATTATGGTTGAAATATTATTTATAAATATACATAGCAACATATTAAACCTATTTCTCACAAGAATATGCATTACATTTTTTTCTACATTGGGATTATGGGTGGAATATTGTTTATAAATATTCATGGGAGATTATTTAACCCATTTCTGATAAGAATATGCATATAATTTATTTTCTATATGGGGATTATTGGTGGAATATTGTTACTAAATATACATGGGTGCCTGTTAAACCCATTTCTGATAAGAATATGTATATAATTGTTTTTCTATATGGGGATTACGGGTGAAATATTGTTTAGAAATAAACAGAGCAACCAATTGAACCCATTTCTGATAAGAATATGCATATAATTATTTTTCTACAAGGGGATTATGGTTGGAATATTATTTATAAATATACATAACAACATATTAAACCTATTTCTGACAAGAATATGCAAAAAAAAAAAATTCTACATTGGGATTATGGGTGGAATATTGTTTATAAATTTACATGGGAGCCTATTTAACCCATTTCTGATAAGAATATGTATATCATTATTTGTCTATTAAGGTATTATGGCTGAAATATTGTTTAGAAATATAAAGAGCAACCCATTTAACCCATTTCTGATAAGAATATGCATATAATTATTTTTCTATATGGGGATTATGGGTGGAATATTGTTTATAAATATACATAGGAACCCAATTCTGATAAGAATATGCATGTAATTATTTTTTACAAGGGGATTATGGTTGGAATAATATTTATAAATATACATAGCAACATATTAAACCTATTTCTAATATGCATATGCATATAATTATTTTTCTATATGGGGATAATGGGAGGGATATTGTTTTTAAATATGCACAAGAACCTATTTAACCCATTTCTGATAAAAATACACATATCATTATTTTTCTACTTGTGGATTATGGGTGGAATATTGTTTATAAATATACATAGGAACCTATTTAACCCAATTCTGATAAGAATATGCATATAATTTTTTTTCTGTATGGGATTATGTGTGGAATGTTGTCTATAAATGTACAAAGGAACCTAATTAACCAATTTCTGATAAGAATATTCATATAATTATTTTTCTACATCAGGATTATGGGTGAAATATTGTGTATAAATATACATAGGAACCTATTTACCCCATTTCTGTGAAGAATATGCATATCATTATTTTTCTATATGGGGATTATGGGTAGAATATTGTTTATAAAAATAT
The DNA here is from genome assembly GCF_042186555.1 of Aquarana catesbeiana. Taxonomy (NCBI): domain Eukaryota; kingdom Metazoa; phylum Chordata; class Amphibia; order Anura; family Ranidae; genus Aquarana; species Aquarana catesbeiana. Next base: position 533,542,836 of record NC_133325.1, on the reverse strand, counting down.
TCATAGCAACATATTAAACCTATTTCTAATATGAATATGCATATAATTATTTTTCTGTATGGGATTATGTGTGGAATGTTGTCTATAAATGTACAAAGGAACCTAATTAACCAATTTCTGATAAGAATATTCATATAATTATTTTTCTACATCAGGATTATGGGTGAAATATTGTGTATAAATATACATAGGAACCTATTTACCCCATTTCTGTGAAGAATATGCATTTCATTATTTTTCTCTATGGGGATTATGGGTAGAATATTGTTTATAAATATAGCTAGGAACCTATTTAACCCATTTCTGATAAGAATATGCATATAATTTATTTTCTATTTGGGGATTATGGGTGGAATATTGTTAATAAATATACACGGGCGCCCATTAAACCCATTTCTGATAAGAATATGTATATAATTATTTTTCTATATGGGGAATACGCCTATTATATTGTTTAGAAATGTACAGAGCAACTCATTTAACCAATTTCCGATAACAATATGCATATAATTATTTTTCTACAATGGGATTATGGTTGAAATATTATTTATAAATATACATAGCAACATATTAAACCTATTTCTCACAAGAATATGCATTACATTTTTTTCTACATTGGGATTATGGGTGGAATATTGTTTATAAATATTCATGGGAGATTATTTAACCCATTTCTGATAAGAATATGCATATAATTTATTTTCTATATGGGGATTATTGGTGGAATATTGTTACTAAATATACATGGGCGCCTGTTAAACCCATTTCTGATAAGAATATGTATATAATTGTTTTTCTATATGGGGATTACGGTGAAATATTGTTTAGAAATAAACAGAGCAACCAATTGAACCCATTTCTGATAAGAATATGCATATAATTATTTTTCTACAAGGGGATTATGGTTGGAATATTATTTATAAATATACATAACAACATATTAAACCTATTTCTGGCAAGAATATGCAAAAAAAAAAATTTCTACATTGGGATTATGGGTGGAATATTGTTTATAAATTTACATGGGAGCCTATTTAACCCATTTCTGATAAGAATATGTATATCATTATTTGTCTATTAAGGTATTATGGCTGAAATATTGTTTAGAAATATACAGAGCAACCCATTTAACCCATTTCTGATAAGAATATGCATATAATTATTTTTCTATATGGGGATTATGGGTGGAATATTGTTTATAAATATACATAGGAACCCAATTCTGATAAGAATATGCATGTAATTATTTTTTACAAGGGGATTATGGTTGGAATAATATTTATAAATATACATAGCAACATATTAAACCTATTTCTAATATGCATATGCATATAATTATTTTTCTATATGGGGATAATGGGAGGGATATTGTTTTTAAATATGCATAAGAACCTATTTAACCCATTTCTGATAAAAATACACATATCATTATTTTTCTACTTGTGGATTATGGGTGGAATATTGTTTATAAATATACATAGGAACCTATTTAACCCAATTCTGATAAGAATATGCATATAATTTTTTTCTGTATGGGATTATGTGTGGAATGTTGTCTATAAATGTACAAAGGAACCTAATTAACCAATTTCTGATAAGAATATTCATATAATTATTTTTCTACATCAGCATTATGGGTGAAATATTGTGTATAAATATACATAGGAACCTATTTACCCCATTTCTGTGAAGAATATGCATATCATTATTTTTCTCTGTGGGGATTATGGGTAGAATATTGTTTATAAATATAGCTAGGAACCTATTTAACCCATTTCTGATAAGAATATGCATATAATTTATTTTCTATTTGGGGATTATGGGTGGAATATTGTTAATAAATATACACGGGCGCCCATTAAACCCATTTCTGATAAGAATATGTATATAATTATTTTTCTATATGGGGAATACGCCTATTATATTGTTTAGAAATGTACAGAGCAACTAATTTAACCAATTTCTGATAACAATATGCATATAATTATTTTTCTACAATGGGATTATGGTTGAAATATTATTTATAAATATACATAGCAACATATTAAACCTATTTCTCACAAGAATATGCATTACATTTTTTTCTACATTGGGATTATGGGTGGAATATTGTTTATAAATATTCATGGGAGATTATTTAACCCATTTCTGATAAGAATATGCATATAATTTATTTTCTATATGGGGATTATGGGTGGAATATTATTTGTAAATATACATAGGAACCTATTTAACCCATTTCTGATAAAAATACACATATCATTATTTTTCTACATGTGGATTATGGGTGGAATATTGTTTATAAATATACATAGGAACCTATTTAACCCAATTCTGATAAGAATATGCATATCATTTTTTTTCTGTGTGGGGATTATGGGTGGAATGTTTTCTGTAAATATACATAGGAACCTATTTACCCCATTTCTGTGAAGAATATGCATATAATTGTTTTTCTATATGGTGAATATCGGTGGAATATTGTTTATAAATATAGATAGGAACCTATTTAACCCATTTCTGATATGAATATGCATATCTTTTATTTTCTATATGGGGATTATGTGTGGAATATTGTTAATAAATATATATGGGAGCTTATTAAACCCATTTCTGATAAGAATATGTATATAATTATTTTTCTGTATGTGGAATACGGCTATTATATTGTTTAGAAATATACAGCGCAACCAATCTAACCAATTTCTGATAAGAATATGCATATAATTATTTTTCTACATGGGGATTATGGGTGGAATATTGTTTATAACTATACATAGCAACCTATTTAACCCATTTTTGATAAGAATATGCATATAATTATTTTTCTACATGGTAATTATGGTTGGAATATTGTAGTTTAACATATATAGGAATGAATTTAACCTATTTCAGATATGAATATGCATTACATTATTTTTCTATATTGGGATTATGGGTGGAACATTGTTTATAAAAATATTCATAGCAACATATTAAACCTATTTCTAACATGAATATGCATATCATTATTTTTCTATATGGGGATCATGGGTGGGATATTGTTTATAAATATACATAGGAACCTATTTAACCCAATTCTGATAAGAATATGCATATCATTTTTTTTTCTGTATGGGGATTATGGGTGGAATGTTGTCTATAAATATACAAAGGAACCTAATTAACCCATTTCTGATAAGAATATGCATATAATTATTTTTCTACATCAGGATTATCTGTGAAATATTGTGTATAAATATACATAGGGACCTATTTTACCCCATTTCTGTGAAGAATATGCATATAATTATTTTTCTGTATGGGGATTATAGGTGGAATATTGTTTATAAATATAGCTAGGAACCTATTTAACCAATTTCTTATAAGAATATGCATATCATTTATTTTCTATATGGGGATTATGGGTGGAATATTGTTAATAAATATACATGGGAGCCTATTAAACCCATTTCTGATAAGAATATGTATATCACTATTTGTCTATAAAGATATTATGGCTGAAATATTGTTTAGAAATGTACAGAGCAATCCATTTTACCAATTTCTGATAAGAATATGCATATAATTATTTTTCTATATGGGGATTATGGGTGGAATATTGTTTATAAATATACATAGGAACCTATTTAACCCATTTCTGATAAGAATATCCATGTAATTATTTTTCTACAAGGGGATTATGGTTGGAATATTATTTACAAATATACATAGCAACATATTAAACCTATTTCTAATATGAATATGCATATAATTATTTTTCTATATGGGGATTAAGGGTGGAATATTGTTTGTAAATATACATAGGAACTTATTTAACCCATTTCTGATAAAAATACACATATCATTATTTTTCTGTATGGGGATTATCTGTGGAATGTTGTCTGTAAATATACAAAGGAACCTAATTAACCCATTTCTGATAAGAATATGCGTATAATTATTTTTCTACATCAGGATTATCGGTGAAATATTGTGTATAAATATACATAGGAACCTATTTACCCCATTTCTGTGAAGAATATGCATATAATTATTTTCTATACGGTGAATATCGGTGGAATATTGTTTATAAACATAGATAGGTACCTATTTAACCCATTTCTGATAAGAATATGCATATCATTTATTTTCTTTATGGGGATTATGTGTGGAATATTGTTAATAAATATACATGGGAGCCTATTAAACCCATTTCTGATAAGAATATGTATATAATTATTTTTCTATATGGGGAATATGGCTATTATATTGTTCAGAAATATACAGAGCAACCAATTTAACCCACTTCTGATAAGAATATGCATATAATTATTTTTCTACAATGGGATTATGGTTGAAATATTATTTATAAATATACATAGCAACATATTAAACCTATTTCTCACAAGAACATGCATTACATTTTTTATACATTGGGATTATGGGTGGAATATTGTTTATAAATATACATGGGAGCCTATTTAACCCATTTCTGATAAGAATATGTATATAATTATTTTTCTATATGTGGAATACGGCTATTATATTGTTTAGAAATATACAGCGCAACCAATTTCTGATAAGGATATGCATATAATTATTTTTCTACATGGGGATTATGGGTGGAATATTGTTTATAAATAGTTAGGAATATTGTAGTTTAACATATATAAGAATGTATTTAACCTATTTCAGATATGAATATGCATAAAATTATTTTTCTATATTGGGATTATGGGTGGAACATTGTTTATAAAAATATTCATAGCAACATATTAAACCTATTTCTAATATGAATATGCATATAATTATTTTTCTATATGGGGATAATGGGTGGGATATTGTTTTTAAATATGCATAAGAACCTAATTAACCCATTTCTGATAAAAATACACATATCATTATTTTTCTACATGTGGATTATGGGTGGAATATTGTTTATAAATATACATAGGAACCTATTTAACCCAATTCTGATAAGAATATGCATATAATTATTTTTCTATATGGGGATTATGGGTGGAATATTGTTTGTAAATATACATAGGAACCTATTTAACCCATTTCTGATAAAAATACGCATATTATTATTTTTCTACATCAGGATTATGGGTGAAATATTGTGTATAAATATACATAGGAACCTATTTACCCCATTTCTGTGAAGAATATGCATATAATTATTTTTCTATATGGGGATTATGGGTGGAATATTGTTTATAAATATAGCTAGGAACCTATTTAACCCATTTCTGATAAGAATATGCATATAATTTATTTTCTATTTGGGGATTATGGGTGGAATATTGTTAATAAATATACATGGGAGCCCATTAAACCCATTTCTGATAAGAATATGTATATAATTATTTTTCTATATGGGGAATACGCCTATTATATTGTTTAGAAATATACAGAGCAACTAATTTAACCAATTTCTGATAACAATATGCTTATAATTATTTTTCTACAATGGGATTATGGTTGAAATATTATTTATAAATATACATAGCAACATATTAAACCTATTTCTCACAAGAATATGCATTACATTTTTTTCTACATTGGGATTATGGGTGGAATATTGTTTATAAATATACATGGGAGCCTATTTAACCTATTTCTGATAAGAATATGCATATAATTTATTTTCTATATGGGGATTATTGGTGGAATATTGTTACTAAATATACATGGGCGCCTGTTAAACCCATTTCTGATAAGAATATGTATATAATTGTTTTTCTATATGGGGATTATGGGTGAAATATTGTTTAGAAATATACAGAGCAACCAATTGAACCCATTTCTGATAAGAATATGCATATAATTATTTTTCTACAAGGGGATTATGGTTGGAATATTATTTATAAATATACATAACAACATATTAAACCTATTTCTGATAAGAATATGCAAAAAAAAAAATTTCTACATTGGGATTATGGGTGAAATGTCGTTTATAAATATACATGGGAGCCTATTTAACCAATTTCTGATAAGAATATGTATATCATTATTTGTCTATAAAGGTATTATGGCTGAAATATTGTTTAGAAATATACAGAGCAACCCATTTAACCAATTTCTGATAAGAATATGCATATAATTATTTTTCTATATGGGGATTATGATTGGAATATTGTTTATAAATATACATAGGAACCTATTTAACCCATTTCTGATAAGAATATGCATGTAATTATTTTTCTACAAGGGGATTATGGTTGCAATATTATTTATAAATATACATAGCAACATATTAAACCTATATCTAATATGAATATGCATATAATTATTTTTCTATATGGGGATAATGGGTGGGATATTGTTTTTAAATATGCATAAGAACCTAATTAACCCATTTCGGATAAAAATACACATATCATTATTTTTCGACATGTGGATTATGGGTGGAATATTGTTTATAAATATACATAGGAACCTATTTAACCCAATTCTGATATGAATATGCATATAATTTTTTTTCTGTATGGGGATTATGGGTGGAATTTTGTCTATAAATGTACAAAGGAACCTAATTAACCCATTTTTGATAAGAATATTCATATAATTATTTTTCTACATCAGGATTATGGGTGAAATATTGTGTATAAATATACATAGGAACCTATTTACCCCATTTCTGTGAAGAATATGCATATAATTATTTTTCTGTATGGGGATTATGGGTGGAATATTGTTTATAAATATAGCTAGGATCCTATTTAACCCATTTCTGATAAGAATATGCATATAATTTATTTTCAATTTGGGGATTATGGGTGGAATATTGTTAATAAATATACATGGGAGTCCATTAAACCAATTTCTGATAAGAATATGCATATAATTATTTTTCAATATGGGGATTATAGTGGAAAATTGTTTATAAATATACATAGGAACCTAATGAACCCATTTCTGATAACAATATGAATATAATTATTTTTCTACAATGGGATTATGGTTGAAATATTATTTATAAATATACATAGCAACATATTAAACCTATTTCTGACAAGAATATGAATAAAAAAAATTCTACATTTCGATTATGGGTGGAATATTGTTTATAAATATACATGGGAGCCTATTTAACCCATTTCTGATAAGAATATGTATATAATTATTTTTCTATATGGGGAAAATGGCTATAATATCGTTTAGAAATATACAGAGCAACCAATTTAACCCATTTCTGATAACAATATGCATATTATTATTTTTCTACAATGGGATTATGGTTGAAATATTATTTATAAATATACATAGCAACATATTAAACCTATTTCTCACAAGAATATGCATTACATTTTTTTCTACATTGGGATTATGGGTGGAATATTGTTTATAAATATACATGGGAGCCTATTTAACCCAGTTCTGATAAGAATATGCATATCATTTATTTTCTATATGGGGATTATGGGTGGAATATTGTTAATAAATATACATGGGAGCCTATTAAACCCATTTCTGATAAGAATATGTATATAATTATTTTTTCTTTATGGGAATATGGCTATAATATTGTTTAGAAATATACAGAGCAACCAATTTAACCCATTTCTGATAAGAATATGCACATAATTATTTTTCTACAAGGGGATTATGGTTGGAATATTATTTATAAATATACATAGCAACATATTAAATCTATTTCTGACAAGAATATGCATAAAAAAAATTTCTACATTGGGATTATGGGTGGAATATTCTTTATAAATATACATGGGAGCCTATTTAACCCATTTCTGATTTGAATATGTATATCATTATTTGTCTATAAAGGCTGATATATTGTTTAGAAATATACAGAGCAACCCATTTAACCCATTTCTGATAAAAATATGCATATAATTATTTTTCTATATGGGGATTATGGGTGGAATATTGTTTATAAATATACATAGGAACCTATTTAACCCATTTCTGATAAGAATATGCATGTAATTATTTTTCTACAAGGGGATTATGGTTGGAATGTTGTCTATAAATGTACAAAGGAACCTAAATGGCCCGTTTCTGATAAGAATATTCATATAATTATTTTTCTACATTAGGATTATGGGTGAAATATTGTATATAAATATACATAGGAACCTATTTACCCCATTTCTGTGAAGAATATGCATATAATTATTTTTCTATATGGGGATTATGGGTGGAATATTGTTTATAAATATAGCTAGGAACCTATTTAACCTATTTCTGATAAGAATATGCATATAATTTATTTTCTATTTGGGGATTATGGGTGGAATATTGTTCATAAATATACATGGGAGCCTATTAAACCCATTTCTGATAAGAATATGTATATAATTATTTTTCTATATGGGGAATATGGCTATTATATTGTTTAGAATTATACAGAGCAACCAATCTAACCAATTTCTGGTAAGTATTTGCTTATAATTATTTTTCTACATGGGGATTAGGGTGGAATATTGTTTATAACTATACATAGCAACCTATTTAACCCATTTTTGATAAGAATATGCATATAATTATTTTTCTACATGGGGATTATGGTTGGAATATTGTAGTTTAACATACATAGGATTGTATTTAACCTATTTCAGATATGAATATCCATAAAATTATTTTTCTGCATTGGGATTATGGGTGGAACATTGTTTATAAAAATATTCATAGCAACATATTAAACCTATTTCTTTTTTTTTTTTGAAAATTGACAATTTTTATTAAGTTTTTCATAATAGAACACATATAGAAAATTAAAGTACAAGGTGATACATAATCGTTTCCAGAGAAGAGCCCAGCTCTAGTAACAGTCGTAACATGGAGTAAGAGCCATTGTACATATCTTGTCTGAATGTTAGATAAGAAGAGAGAAAAATGATAACAGGTGGACTGACTCTAGATTTATACCACTGGTTGTATACCTTGTACATCTTAACAGAAGAAGGAAAAAAAAAAAAAAAGGGAAAAAAAAGAATAAGAATTAATAGAAAAAAGTGTAGAAATAAAAATTAATGAGAAGAATTGAGAAGAAGGGGGGTTAGTGGAAAGTCCAGGGTGGGATAAGTAGAGTTGGGTAGGGAAAGTAGGAAAAGAAGATGAAAGCAGTGGGATCGTACCCCACCCCAGGAGCCCAGTACCCACTCACCAGAGGGAAAGACCAAACCTCCCGAGGCCGTCCCAAGGCATATTAAGTTATGGGGTTTTCAAAGAGGACCCATAATTCCCATATTTGGTTATGTTTTTCAAGTTTGTCGTTTAAGGAGGCCGTGAGATACTCCATCCTTTTGACCTCCCTGATCCTAGAATGCAGTTCCGACATCGAAGGTGGTTCCCTCTGTGTCTCAAATAAGTATAGCAGTTGAGGTAGGATCATCATTTTAAGGGTAGCCAATCGTCCAAAAAGGGACAATTTTAGGGGTTTCCATTTATTCAGTGAGGCTCTAATAGTGGTGTATATGTGGGGGAAGTTGGCTTTGTATAAGGAATCGTATGTGGTCGTGAGGTGGACTCCTAGGTATTTTAAGGAGGAAGTTTTCCAGGAGTAAGTAAATGCTTGCGCAAGGGCCGTTTGTGTTTGAGAAGGCATATTAATAAGGAGAGCCTCTGTTTTAGAGTTGTTTATCTTATATCTCGATAAGTCACTGTATCTATCTAGTTCCTTATGTAGATTCGGCAGGGAGATGTGGGGTTGCGTGAGTGTAAGGAGGACGTCATCGGCGTATAGGGAGATTTTAAAGTCTCTGGTTCGAACTGGGATGCCATGTATGTTTGAGTTTTCCCTGATGTGGGCAGCTAAGGGTTCTATGCAAAGGGCATAAAGGAGCGGTGAGAGCGGGCATCCTTGCCGCGTCCCATTTGAAATCGAAAAGGTGTTGGAAGTTGCGTGTTGAGTACGCACCATGGCGGATGGGGATGAATATAAATGATGAATGGCTCGCAAAAAGGGCCCCGTAATTCCGGCTCGCCGTAGGGTAGCAAACAGGAAAGACCAACTTAAGCCTGTCAAAAGCTTTTTCTGCATCGAGGCTGAGCAGTAGTGCCTCTACTTTGGTCCTGTTTGCTACCTCTACCAGGTCAATAACCTTGCGGGTATTGTCCCCTGCTTGCCTCATGGGCATAAAGCCTACCTGGTCTTTATGGATCAGTGATGGCATGAAATTGTTTAATCTATTAGCTAATAATTTCGTAAAGATTTTAAGATCAGCGTTAAGTAGCGCAATAGGTCTATAATTTGAAGGCAAGCTGTGATCTTTGCCTGGTTTGGGGATCAGCATGAGGTAGGAGGTATGTCTCGTGGTATGGGTGTCTCAGACAGAAATGCATTAAACAGTGTTGTTATATGGGGGAGTAGGTGCGATAAGAAAGTTTTGTAGTACTGATATGGAAGCCCATCAGGGCCTGGGGCTTTGTTGTTTGGGAGTGATTTAATTGTGTCTGTAATCTCTTCCTCTGTAATGGGGGAGTTTAGTGTGGTCAAGGCGGAGGGGGTGAGTCTCGGTGTGTCAGATTCTTCTAAATAAGAATAGATTCTTTGGGATAGATCTTGTGGGGGAGGGTTATGTGGAACGTCTGGATTATTATACAGGGTCGAATAGTAATCATGGAAGATCTGAGCAATCTTGGTGGGATGTGTTTGGGGAGTGCCCATTCGATCGTTAAGATGGGTGATGGAGGTAGTCGCGAGTTTGTCTCGCAGTTGTTTAGCTAATAGTGTATGTGGCTTGTTTGCTTTGTCATAGTAGGTTTGTCGTAATCGTATTAGCGCCTTCTCGATTTTACCCACATCTATATCACTAAGACCGGCCCGTACCTGTACAATCTCTCTAAGGGTTTTTAAGGATGGAGAGGTGAGCAACCTTGTTTCCAGTTGTTTAAGCTTAGCCAAAAGGGCTATGCGGGCCATGTTAGCATTCCTCTTTAGCGCCGTAGATAACGAGATACATTGGCCCCTAAGGACCGCTTTGTGACCCTCCCAGAGAGTAGCGATGGAGATCTCTGGTAAACTGTTTTCTGCAAAATATAGTTTCATTGTTTTTTCCAGGTCCACCCTGGAAGGGTCATGTTTAAGCATGAAATCATTCAATCGCCAGTACGGAGGGTTCCCGGGGACAATGCCAGAGACAGGGATATTGGGGCATGATCCGACCATGAGATGGCCTGAATGTCTGAGTTCTCATGAGCTCTCAGGGTTGGGGCGTTTACAAAAAAATAATCTATGCGCGAGTGGGATTTATGCGGGTGGGAGTAAAAAGTGAATTGTTTAGCTGAAGGGTTTGCAGTTCTCCAACAGTCAAACAGGGCGTATTTCCTGGTCAATTGGCGGAAGAGAGAGCACCGTCTCTCGAGGGCCTTGGGGACCTGTCTCTGTCCGAGAGAGTGTCTATCTAGGCAAGAGGAGAAGGTCAGGTTAAAGTCTCCGCCAATGACCAGGTACTGATGGGGAAATGCAAATAGTCGTTTGTACACTTTAGATAGGAAGGAGGTTTGGTTAGTGTTAGGGGCATATATATTACAAAGTGTAAGGTCAGCATTTTTCCACGTGCCTCTCAGGATGATATAGTGTCCTAGGGGGTCCGAAATTAGTGATTGTAATTTAAAAGGGGAGTCTTTTTTGAATAAAATAGCCACACCTGCTCGTTTACGGGGATTAGAAGCCAGATATATCTGGGAGTAATACTTAGTGGCGAATGCCATATTATCAGTTTTAGTGAGATGTGTTTCCTGGGTGAAAATAATGTCAGCTTTAGATCTTCTAAATTCCTTTAGGGCTAAGCTTCGTTTGGTATTGGAATTGAGACCTTTCACATTTAATGATAATATGTCAATCATTGGGTGGTAAAAATATAAGAAGCATTAGCTTACCTAGATGAGTGGAATACGCTTGGATGCAGGGGATGATAATCAAGTGGACTTTCATATAAGGTACATACCCAACCAGGAACACGCTCTTCCGGGCCAGGTCTGGGCTCCAGAGGCGGGGGGCACCTACAGTACACCAAATTACAGGGAGACAGAAAGGAGAGAAGCCAGGGGTGAAAGAATAGAAGGAGAAGTGGACGACAATAAGAAAAAAACAAAGGTTAGTGTAAAAACACGTTGTAACCAAATGAAGTTTGACCCACTCAAACAGAGTGGTGGGTTGGAAACCCTCGGAGGGTCCCCCCCACGTGGGGAATGAAAACATTACTCTCCACAGGGGTTATAGGGGAAGCCATTCGAAGGTCTCCCGAAGACAGTCCCAAACGGCCGCTATCCCCTCCCAGATCCGCCTGCATTTAAGTAATTATTCAGCACACCGTAATGGAGCAGCAAAATAAGGAAGAACTTTCTTTTAACAGTTAGTAAGCAGATAACCATGTGATGTAGACCAAGGCAGCAGATAAACTCAACTAATGCTGTTTATGCTCAGTGATGGGCCTACTGCCCCAATATTGAAAATGTTGGTAGGGTATAAACCCATCAGCCCTGTCCAGTAATTTTTTAGAAGCCCTGGGATGGGTAAGGGCCATTAGGTACCTATGTTAACACATTCTAGTGGGGTGAGGGATGGGAGGACAGGGAGGGGAAGGAGGGGGTGGGAAAGGGTAAGTGTGGGGTAAGGGGGGGGAGGGCCAGGATAACGGGATGGAGGGAAAGGGGGAAAAGGGGAGAGGGGGAGGACCCCATCGATAATTTGTGAGAAGTGGAGCATAACCGTAGCATATCAGCAATAATCCTGTACCTTAAAGTTGCATAAGTGCTAAATCTTTAACCCGTATTTCCACCTAGTGGAATTGAAAAAGTAAGACTTAGGGGCTAGCCCTCTGTGAAAAAGAAAAACAAGAAAAACAGCATGCTAAGTAGTATTCGTAACATCTCTGCTAGGAACTTATCCTGATCTGGGGCTTTTTAGTCAGCAAAACGAAAAAGCAAAAAAAAAGAAAAGGAAAGTCATCTCTGGTAAGTATTTGCCAAGGGGCTGTTGGGATGTGGCCTCTGTCGCTTTCTCCCATTCACCTGAACCCAGGGCTCCGGACGGGGTGGTGGAGTGGGTAGGGGGTCCCACCCAGGTGTGGGGGGAACCGGAATGTCCAAGTCCTTGCAAGTCCTTGCAGAACGAATGGAGATCTTCCGGGTATCGCAGTGTGGTGGATCTCCCATCTTTCTTTGCTGTGAGGCTAAAGGGGAAACCCCAGTGGTAGCGAAAGTCATGTTCCTTTAGTGTTGTGAGGAGTGGCTGTAGGGAGCGTCTTTGCTGAAGGGTGATCCAGGACAAGTCCGGGTACAGCTGTATGGGGGCTCCATCAAAATCAATGGTGCGCATTTTGCGCGCTTTTCTCATTATATCTTCCTTTAGGGCGCAAATTACATCTCTTGGTCTTGGGCCTGGCCCTCGGGGGCGAAGAGCGCGATGGGCTCTGTCCAGCTTGACTCTTTGATTTTCCGGGCGACCCAGAACATTGTTGAAGATGGCTTGCAGTGTAACTTGCAAGTCCTCGTCATGGGTCGCTTCTGGGAGGCCACGGACTCTAATGTTGTTACGTCTGCCTCTGTTGTCAAGATCCTCGAGATGGCGTTGAAACTCTCTAAGAGCTGAAGCTTGCGTGGATAATCGATCATGTATATGAGAGACTTCCATCTTTGTATCGTATGCTTCTTCTTCTATAGAATAGACTTTAGCAGACAGGTGGTGTAAATCCGTGCGGAGCATGTTGATTTCAGATCTACATGTGTCACGTACCTTTTGAATGAGCATACGAAAATCCTGTTTCGTGGGCATGCAGCGGACATAATCCCTCCAGGAGGTACATGCATCAGGTTCAGGGTCCATTGTGATATGGGCATGTGGATCCCTCATAGTAATGGAGGAAGTATCCAGTGGGGAAGGCCCCCTCTGTAGTGCATGTGGAGGGGTCTTGAATGTAGACTGACCTGTCGGATCCCTGGCGTGTATTTGAGCTGCGTGAGCTACATGTGAATAAGCCCCCTGCAGCTCTTCAGGCCGCTGCGGTGAGGGAGGCCTTGCCGCTATATTAGCTTGTATTATATTAGTTTGCAGGCGGATCTGGTCAGGAGCTCTAAGGAGACACGTCCGCTCCGGAAGCCATCCAAGCCACGCCCCTTAAACCTATTTCTAATATGAATATGTATATAATTATTTTTCTATATGGGGATTATGGGTGGGATATTGTTTGTAAATATACATAGGAACCTATTGAACCCATTTCTGATAAAAATACACATATCATTATTTTTCTACATGTGGATTATGGGTGGAATATTGTTTATAAATATACATAGGAACCTATTTAACCCAATTCTGATAAGAATATGCATATCATTTTTTTTTCTGTATGGGGATTATGGGTGGAATGTTGTCTATAAATATACAAAGGAACCTAATTAACCCATTTCTGATAAGAATATGCATATAATTATTTTTCTACATCAGGATTATCTGTGAAATATTGTGTATAAATATACATAGGGACCTATTTTACCCCATTTCTGTGAAGAATATGCATATAATTATTTTTCTGTATGGGGATTATAGGTGGAATATTGTTTATAAATATAGCTAGGAACCTATTTAACCAATTTCTGATAAGAATATGCATATCATTTATTTTCTATATGGGGATTATGGGTGGAATATTGTTAATAAATATACATGGGAGCCTATTAAACCCATTTCTGATAAGAATATGTATATCATTATTTGTCTATAAAGATATTATGGCTGAAATATTGTTTAGAAATGTACAGAGCAATCCATTTTACCAATTTCTGATAAGAATATGCATATAATTATTTTTCTATATGGGGATTATGGGTGGAATATTGTTTATAAATATACATAGGAACCTATTTAACCCATTTCTGATAAGAATATCCATGTAATTATTTTTCTACAAGGGGATTATGGTTGGAATATTATTTACAAATATACATAGCAACATATTAAACCTATTTCTAATATGAATATGCATATAATTATTTTTCTATATGGGGATTATGGGTGGAATATTGTTTGTAAATATACATAGGAACTTATTTAACCCATTTCTGATAAAAATACACATATCATTATTTTTCTGTATGGGGATTATCTGTGGAATGTTGTCTGTAAATATACAAAGGAACCTAATTAACCCATTTCTGATAAGAATATGCGTATAATTATTTTTCTACATCAGGATTATCGGTGAAATATTGTGTATAAATATACATAGGAACCTATTTACCCCATTTCTGTGAAGAATATGCATATAATTATTTTCTATACGGTGAATATCGGTGGAATATTGTTTATAAACATAGATAGGTACCTATTTAACCCATTTCTGATAAGAATATGCATATCATTTATTTTCTTTATGGGGATTATGTGTGGAATATTGTTAATAAATATACATGGGAGCCTATTAAACCCATTTCTGATAAGAATATGTATATAATTATTTTTCTATATGGGGAATATGGCTATTATTATTGTTCAGAAATATACAGAGCAACCAATTTAACCCACTTCTGATAAGAATATGCATATAATTATTTTTCTACAATGGGATTATGGTTGAAATATTATTTATAAATATACATAGCAACATATTAAACCTATTTCTCACAAGAACATGCATTACATTTTTTCTACATTGGGATTATGGGTGGAATATTGTTTATAAATATACATGGGAGCCTATTTAACCCATTTCTGATAAGAATATGTATATAATTATTTTTCTATATGTGGAATACGGCTATTATATTGTTTAGAAATATACAGCGCAACCAATCTAACCAATTTCTGATAAGGATATGCATATAATTATTTTTCTACATGGGGATTATGGGTGGAATATTGTTTATAAATAGTTAGGAATATTGTAGTTTAACATATATAAGAATGTATTTAACCTATTTCAGATATGAATATGCATAAAATTATTTTTCTATATTGGGATTATGGGTGGAACATTGTTTATAAAAATATTCATAGCAACATATTAAACCTATTTCTAATATGAATATGCATATAATTATTTTTCTATATGGGGATAATGGGTGGGATATTGTTTTTAAATATGCATAAGAACCTAATTAACCCATTTCTGATAAAAATACACATATCATTATTTTTCTACATGTGGATTATGGGTGGAATATTGTTTATAAATATACATAGGAACCTATTTAACCCAATTCTGATAAGAATATGCATATAATTATTTTTCTATATGGGGATTATGGGTGGAATATTGTTTGTAAATATACATAGGAACCTATTTAACCCATTTCTGATAAAAATACGCATATTATTATTTTTCTACATCAGGATTATGGGTGAAATATTGTGTATAAATATACATAGGAACCTATTTACCCCATTTCTGTGAAGAATATGCATATAATTATTTTTCTATATGGGGATTATGGGTGGAATATTGTTTATAAATATAGCTAGGAACCTATTTAACCCATTTCTGATAAGAATATGCATATAATTTATTTTCTATTTGGGGATTATGGGTGGAATATTGTTAATAAATATACATGGGAGCCCATTAAACCCATTTCTGATAAGAATATGTATATAATTATTTTTCTATATGGGGAATACGCCTATTATATTGTTTAGAAATATACAGAGCAACTAATTTAACCAATTTCTGATAACAATATGCTTATAATTATTTTTCTACAATGGGATTATGGTTGAAATATTATTTATAAATATACATAGCAACATATTAAACCTATTTCTCACAAGAATATGCATTACATTTTTTTCTACATTGGGATTATGGGTGGAATATTGTTTATAAATATACATGGGAGCCTATTTAACCTATTTCTGATAAGAATATGCATATAATTTATTTTCTATATGGGGATTATTGGTGGAATATTGTTACTAAATATACATGGGCGCCTGTTAAACCCATTTCTGATAAGAATATGTATATAATTGTTTTTCTATATGGGGATTATGGCTGAAATATTGTTTAGAAATATACAGAGCAACCAATTGAACCCATTTCTGATAAGAATATGCATATAATTATTTTTCTACAAGGGGATTATGGTTGGAATATTATTTATAAATATACATAACAACATATTAAACCTATTTCTGATAAGAATATGCAAAAAAAAAAATTTCTACATTGGGATTATGGGTGAAATGTCGTTTATAAATATACATGGGAGCCTATTTAACCAATTTCTGATAAGAATATGTATATCATTATTTGTCTATAAAGGTATTATGGCTGAAATATTGTTTAGAAATATACAGAGCAACCCATTTAACCAATTTCTGATAAGAATATGCATATAATTATTTTTCTATATGGGGATTATGATTGGAATATTGTTTATAAATATACATAGGAACCTATTTAACCCATTTCTGATAAGAATATGCATGTAATTATTTTTCTACAAGGGGATTATGGTTGCAATATTATTTATAAATATACATAGCAACATATTAAACCTATATCTAATATGAATATGCATATAATTATTTTTCTATATGGGGATAATGGGTGGGATATTGTTTTTAAATATGCATAAGAACCTAATTAACCCATTTCGGATAAAAATACACATATCATTATTTTTCGACATGTGGATTATGGGTGGAATATTGTTTATAAATATACATAGGAACCTATTTAACCCAATTCTGATATGAATATGCATATAATTTTTTTTCTGTATGGGGATTATGGGTGGAATTTTGTCTATAAATGTACAAAGGAACCTAATTAACCCATTTTTGATAAGAATATTCATATAATTATTTTTCTACATCAGGATTATGGGTGAAATATTGTGTATAAATATACATAGGAACCTATTTACCCCATTTCTGTGAAGAATATGCATATAATTATTTTTCTGTATGGGGATTATGGGTGGAATAATGTTTATAAATATAGCTAGGATCCTATTTAACCCATTTCTGATAAGAATATGCATATAATTTATTTTCAATTTGGGGATTATGGGTGGAATATTGTTAATAAATATACATTGGAGTCCATTAAACCAATTTCTGATAAGAATATGCATATAATTATTTTTCAATATGGGGATTATAGTGGAAAATTGTTTATAAATATACATAGGAACCTAATGAACCCATTTCTGATAACAATATGAATATAATTATTTTTCTACAATGGGATTATGGTTGAAATATTATTTATAAATATACATAGCAACATATTAAACCTATTTCTGACAAGAATATGAATAAAAAAAATTCTACATTTCGATTATGGGTGGAATATTGTTTATAAATATACATGGGAGCCTATTTAACCCATTTCTGATAAGAATATGTATATAATTATTTTTCTATATGGGGAAAATGGCTATAATATCGTTTAGAAATATACAGAGCAACCAATTTAACCCATTTCTGATAACAATATGCATATTATTATTTTTCTACAATGGGATTATGGTTGAAATATTATTTATAAATATACATAGCAACATATTAAACCTATTTCTCACAAGAATATGCATTACATTTTTTTCTACATTGGGATTATGGGTGGAATATTGTTTATAAATATACATGGGAGCCTATTTAACCCAGTTCTGATAAGAATATGCATATCATTTATTTTCTATATGGGGATTATGGGTGGAATATTGTTAATAAATATACATGGGAGCCTATTAAACCCATTTCTGATAAGAATATGTATATAATTATTTTTTCTTTATGGGAATATGGCTATAATATTGTTTAGAAATATACAGAGCAACCAATTTAACCCATTTCTGATAAGAATATGCACATAATTATTTTTCTACAAGGGGATTATGGTTGGAATATTATTTATAAATATACATAGCAACATATTAAATCTATTTCTGACAAGAATATGCATAAAAAAAATTTCTACATTGGGATTATGGGTGGAATATTCTTTATAAATATACATGGGAGCCTATTTAACCCATTTCTGATTTGAATATGTATATCATTATTTGTCTATAAAGGCTGATATATTGTTTAGAAATATACAGAGCAACCCATTTAACCCATTTCTGACAAAAATATGCATATAATTATTTTTCTATATGGGGATTATGGGTGGAATATTGTTTATAAATATACATAGGAACCTATTTAACCCATTTCTGATAAGAATATGCATGTAATTATTTTTCTACAAGGGGATTATGGTTGGAATGTTGTCTATAAATGTACAAAGGAACCTAAATGGCCCGTTTCTGATAAGAATATTCATATAATTATTTTTCTACATTAGGATTATGGGTGAAATATTGTATATAAATATACATAGGAACCTATTTACCCCATTTCTGTGAAGAATATGCATATAATTATTTTTCTATATGGGGATTATGGGTGGAATATTGTTTATAAATATAGCTAGGAACCTATTTAACCTATTTCTGATAAGAATATGCATATAATTTATTTTCTATTTGGGGATTATGGGTGGAATATTGTTCATAAATATACATGGGAGCCTATTAAACCCATTTCTGATAAGAATATGTATATAATTATTTTTCTATATGGGGAATATGGCTATTATATTGTTTAGAATTATACAGAGCAACCAATCTAACCAATTTCTGGTAAGTATTTGCTTATAATTATTTTTCTACATGGGGATTAGGGTGGAATATTGTTTATAACTATACATAGCAACCTATTTAACCCATTTTTGATAAGAATATGCATATAATTATTTTTCTACATGGGGATTATGGTTGGAATATTGTAGTTTAACATACATAGGAATGTATTTAACCTATTTCAGATATGAATATCCATAAAATTATTTTTCTGCATTGGGATTATGGGTGGAACATTGTTTATAAAAATATTCATAGCAACATATTAAACCTATTTCTTTTTTTTTTTTGAAAATTGACAATTTTTATTAAGTTTTTCATAATAGAACACATATAGAAAATTAAAGTACAAGGTGATACATAATCGTTTCCAGAGAAGAGCCCAGCTCTAGTAACAGTCGTAACATGGAGTAAGAGCCATTGTACATATCTTGTCTGAATGTTAGATAAGAAGAGAGAAAAATGATAACAGGTGGACTGACTCTAGATTTATACCACTGGTTGTATACCTTGTACATCTTAACAGAAGAAGGAAAAAAAAAAAAAAAAAGGGAAAAAAAAGAATAAGAATTAATAGAAAAATGTGTAGAAATAAAAATTAATGAGAAGAATTGAGAAGAAGGGGGGTTAGTGGAAAGTCCAGGGTGGGATAAGTAGAGTTGGGTAGGGAAAGTAGGAAAAGAAGATGAAAGCAGTGAGATCGTACCCCACCCCAGGAGCCCAGTACCCACTCACCAGAGGGAAAGACCAAACCTCCCGAGGCCGTCCCAAGGCATATTAAGTTATGGGGTTTTCAAAGAGGACCCATAATTCCCATATTTGGTTATGTTTTTCAAGTTTGTCGTTTAAGGAGGCCGTGAGATACTCCATCCTTTTGACCTCCCTGATCCTAGAATGCAGTTCCGACATCGAAGGTGGTTCCCTCTGTGTTTCAAATAAGTATAGCAGTTGAGGTAGGATCATCATTTTAAGGGTAGCCAATCGTCCAAAAAGGGACAATTTTAGGGGTTTCCATTTATTCAGTGAGGCTCTAATAGTGGTGTATATGTGGGGGAAGTTGGCTTTGTATAAGGAATCGTATGTGGTCGTGAGGTGGACTCCTAGGTATTTTAAGGAGGAAGTTTTCCAGGAGTAAGTAAATGCTTGCGCAAGGGCCATTTGTGTTTGAGAAGGCATATTAATAGGGAGAGCCTCTGTTTTAGAGTTGTTTATCTTATATCTCGATAAGTCACTGTATCTATCTAGTTCCTTATGTAGATTCGGCAGGGAGATGTGGGGTTGCGTGAGTGTAAGGAGGACGTCATCGGCGTATAGGGAGATTTTAAAGTCTCTGGTTCGAACTGGGATGCCATGTATGTTTGAGTTTTCCCTGATGTGGGCAGCTAAGGGTTCTATGCAAAGGGCATAAAGGAGCGGTGAGAGCGGGCATCCTTGCCGCGTCCCATTTGAAATCGAAAAGGTGTTGGAAGTTGCGTGTTGAGTACGCACCATGGCGGATGGGGATGAATATAAATGATGAATGGCTCGTAAAAAGGGCCCCGTAATTCCGGCTCGCCGTAGGGTAGCAAACAGGAAAGACCAACTTAAGCCTGTCAAAAGCTTTTTCTGCATCGAGGCTGAGCAGTAGTGCCTCTACTTTGGTCCTGTTTGCTACCTCTACCAGGTCAATAACCTTGCGGGTATTGTCCCCTGCTTGCCTCATGGGCATAAAGCCTACCTGGTCTTTATGGATCAGTGATGGCATGAAATTGTTTAATCTATTAGCTAATAATTTCGTAAAGATTTTAAGATCAGCGTTAAGTAGCGCAATAGGTCTATAATTTGAAGGCAAGCTGTGATCTTTGCCTGGTTTGGGGATCAGCATGAGGTAGGAGTTTTGCATGTCTCGTGGTATGGGTGTCTCAGACAGAAATGCATTAAACAGTGTTGTTATATGGGGGAGTAGGTGCGATAAGAAAGTTTTGTAGTACTGATATGGAAGCCCATCAGGGCCTGGGGCTTTGTTGTTTGGGAGTGATTTAATTGTGTCTGTAATCTCTTCCTCTGTAATGGGGGAGTTTAGTGTGGTCAAGGCGGAGGGGGTGAGTCTCGGTGTGTCAGATTCTTCTAAATAAGAATAGATTCTTTGGGATAGATCTTGTGGGGGAGGGTTATGTGGAACGTCCGGATTATTATACAGGGTCGAATAGTAATCATGGAAGATCTGAGCAATCTTGGTGGGATGTGTTTGGGGAGTGCCCATTCGATCGTTAAGATGGGTGATGGAGGTAGTCGCGAGTTTGTCTCGCAGTTGTTTAGCTAATAGTGTATGTGGCTTGTTTGCTTTGTCATAGTAGGTTTGTCGTAATCGTATTAGCGCCTTCTCGATTTTACCCACATCTATATCACTAAGACCGGCCCGTACCTGTACAATCTCTCTAAGGGTTTTTAAGGATGGAGAGGTGAGCAACCTTGTTTCCAGTTGTTTAAGCTTAGCCAAAAGGGCTATGCGGGCCGTGTTAGCATTCCTCTTTAGCGCCGTAGATAACGAGATACATTGGCCCCTAAGGACCGCTTTGTGACCCTCCCAGAGAGTAGCGATGGAGATCTCTGGTAAACTGTTTTCCGCAAAATATAGTTTCATTGTTTTTTCCAGGTCCACCCTGGAAGGGTCATGTTTAAGCATGAAATCATTCAATCGCCAGTACGGAGGGTTCCCGGGGACAATGCCAGAGACAGGGATATTGGGGCATGATCCGACCATGAGATGGCCTGAATGTCTGAGTTCTCATGAGCTCTCAGGGTTGGGGCGTTTACAAAAAAATAATCTATGCGCGAGTGGGATTTATGCGGGTGGGAGTAAAAAGTGAATTGTTTAGCTGAAGGGTTTGCAGTTCTCCAACAGTCAAACAGGGCGTATTTCCTGGTCAATTGGCGGAAGAGAGAGCACCGTCTCTCGAGGGCCTTGGGGACCTGTCTCTGTCCGAGAGAGTGTCTATCTAGGCAAGAGGAGAAGATCAGGTTAAAGTCTCCGCCAATGACCAGGTACTGATGGGGAAATGCAAATAGTCGTTTGTACACTTTAGATAGGAAGGAGGTTTGGTTAGTGTTAGGGGCATATATATTACAAAGTGTAAGGTCAGCATTTTTCCACGTGCCTCTCAGGATGATATAGTGTCCTAGGGGATCCGAAATTAGTGATTGTAATTTAAAAGGGGAGTCTTTTTTGAATAAAATAGCCACACCTGCTCGTTTACGGGGATTAGAAGCCAGATATATCTGGGAGTAATACTTAGTGGCGAATGCCATATTATCAGTCTTAGTGAGATGTGTTTCCTGGGTGAAAATAATGTCAGCTTTAGATCTTCTAAATTCCTTTAGGGCTAAGCTTCGTTTGGTATTGGAATTGAGACCTTTCACATTTAATGATAATATGTCAATCATTGGGTGGTAAAAATATAAGAAGCATTAGCTTACCTAGATGAGTGGAATACGCTTGGATGCAGGGGATGATAATCAAGTGGACTTTCATATAAGGTACATACCCAACCAGGAACACGCTCTTCCGGGCCAGGTCTGGGCTCCAGAGGCGGGGGGCACCTACAGTACACCAAATTACAGGGAGACAGAAAGGAGAGAAGCCAGGGGTGAAAGAATAGAAGGAGAAGTGGACGACAATAAGAAAAAAACAAAGGTTAGTGTAAAAACACGTTGTAACCAAATGAAGTTTGACCCACTCAAACAGAGTGGTGGGTTGGAAACCCTCGGAGGGTCCCCCCCACGTGGGGAATGAAAACATTACTCTCCACAGGGGTTATAGGGGAAGCCATTCGAAGGTCTCCCGAAGACAGTCCCAAACGGCCGCTATCCCCTCCCAGATCCGCCTGCATTTAAGTAATTATTCAGCACACCGTAATGGAGCAGCAAAATAAGGAAGAACTTTCTTTTAACAGTTAGTAAGCAGATAACCATGTGATGTAGACCAAGGCAGCAGATAAACTCAACTAATGCTGTTTATGCTCAGTGATGGGCCTACTGCCCCAATATTGAAAATGTTGGTAGGGTATAAACCCATCAGCCCTGTCCAGTAATTTTTTAGAAGCCCTGGGATGGGTAAGGGCCATTAGGTACCTATGTTAACACATTCTAGTGGGGTGAGGGATGGGAGGACAGGGAGGGGAAGGAGGGGGTGGGAAAGGGTAAGTGTGGGGTGAGGGGGGGGGAGGGCCAGGATAACGGGATGGAGGGAAAGGGGGAAAAGGGGAGAGGGGGAGGACCCCATCGATAATTTGTGAGAAGTGGAGCATAACCGTAGCATATCAGCAATAATCCTGTACCTTAAAGTTGCATAAGTGCTAAATCTTTAACCCGTATTTCCACCTAGTGGAATTGAAAAAGTAAGACTTAGGGGCTAGCCCTCTGTGAAAAAGAAAAACAAGAAAAACAGTTTATTTCCTGAGCTTTCAGCATGCTAAGTAGTATTCGTAACATCTCTGCTAGGAACTTATCCTGATCTGGGGCTTTTTAGTCAGCAAAACGAAAAAGCAAAAAAAAAGAAAAGGAAAGTCATCTCTGGTAAGTATTTGCCAAGGGGCTGTTGGGATGTGGCCTCTGTCGCTTTCTCCCATTCACCTGAACCCAGGGCTCCGGACGGGGTGGTGGAGTGGGTAGGGGGTCCCACCCAGGTGTGGGGGGAACCGGAATGTCCAAGTCCTTGCAAGTCCTTGCAGAACGAATGGAGATCTTCCGGGTATCGCAGTGTGGTGGATCTCCCATCTTTCTTTGCTGTGAGGCTAAAGGGGAAACCCCAGTGGTAGCGAAAGTCATGTTCCTTTAGTGTTGTGAGGAGTGGCTGTAGGGAGCGTCTTTGCTGAAGGGTGATCCAGGACAAGTCCGGGTACAGCTGTATGGGGGCTCCATCAAAATCAATGGTGCGCATTTTGCGCGCTTTTCTCATTATATCTTCCTTTAGGGCGCAAATTACATCTCTTGGTCTTGGGCCTGGCCCTCGGGGGCGAAGAGCGCGATGGGCTCTGTCCAGCTTGACTCTTTGATTTTCCGGGCGACCCAGAACATTGTTGAAGATGGCTTGCAGTGTAACTTGCAAGTCCTCGTCATGGGTCGCTTCTGGGAGGCCACGGACTCTAATGTTGTTACGTCTGCCTCTGTTGTCAAGATCCTCGAGATGGCGTTGAAACTCTCTAAGAGCTGAAGCTTGCGTGGATAATCGATCATGTATATGAGAGACTTCCATCTTTGTATCGTATGCTTCTTCTTCTATAGAATAGACTTTAGCAGACAGGTGGTGTAAATCCGTGCGGAGCATGTTGATTTCAGATCTACATGTGTCACGTACCTCTTGAATGAGCATACGAAAATCCTGTTTCGTGGGCATGCAGCGGACATAATCCCTCCAGGAGGTACATGCATCAGGTTCAGGGTCCATTGTGATATGGGCATGTGGATCCCTCATAGTAATGGAGGAAGTATCCAGTGGGGAAGGCCCCCTCTGTAGTGCATGTGGAGGGGTCTTGAATGTAGACTGACCTGTCGGATCCCTGGCGTGTATTTGAGCTGCGTGAGCTACATGTGAATAAGCCCCCTGCAGCTCTTCAGGCCGCTGCGGTGAGGGAGGCCTTGCCGCTATATTAGCTTGTATTATATTAGTTTGCAGGCGGATCTGGTCAGGAGCTCTAAGGAGACACGTCCGCTCTGGAAGCCATCCAAGCCACGCCCCTTAAACCTATTTCTAATATGAATATGTATATAATTATTTTTCTATATGGGGATTATGGGTGGGATATTGTTTGTAAATATACATAGGAACCTATTGAACCCATTTCTGATAAAAATACACATATCATTATTTTTCTACATGTGGATTATGGGTCGAATATTGTTTATAAATATACATAGGAACCTATTTAACCCAATTCTGATAATAATATGCATATAATTTTTTTTCTGTATGGGGATTATGGGTGGAATGTTGTCTATAAAATATACAAGGGCACCTAATTAACCCATTTCTGATAAGAATATGTATATAATTATGGTATTCCCAGGCAGTCTCCCATCCAGGTACTAAGCAGGCCCGACCCTGATTAGCCTCCGAGATCAGACGAGATCGGGTACTTTCAGGATGATGTAGCCTTAGGCGATCTCTTGGGCATGCTCAGCCCTCTTGACCTTGGCAGCGCCAAGATGGGAAACGAGGAAAAAAACAGGGCAAGTCCAGAACTAAAAAAAAGAAGCTTACGCCACCTGGAATTCCCAGGCGGTCTCCCATCCAGGCCTGACCCTGCTTAGCCTCCGAGATCAGACAAGATCGGGCACTTTTCTTTTCCAATATTTTTATTCAAAAATTTTTCTTCACAAGACATAATATTCAATTTTTACATACATTGTTTAAGGTGTAAAAACCTAATAACAAGTTTTTTATACTTAACAACCGAAAGGCAAAAAGAATGAGATAGGGAGGTTACACGATACCTAATCTCTTGTTGTTAGTGATTCCTTAATGTGTTTCATGGAAAATATGGGGAGTCACCTTAGGAGAATTCTCTCTCCCTGACTCTTCTACCTGATCGGGCACTTTTTAAGGGTGATGTGGCCGCAGGCGATCTCTTCTGGCATGCTCAACCCTCTTGACCTTGGCAGCGCCAAGATGGGAGACGAGGAAAAAAAAAGCAAGTCCAGAACTAAAAAAAAGAAGCCTACAGCACCTGGTATTCCCAGGCTATTTCCCATCCTGGTACTAACCAGGCCCGGCCCTTCTTAGCCTCCGAGATCAGACGAGATCGGGCGCTTTCAGGGTGATGTTGCCGTAGGCAATCTCTTTTGGCACGCTCAACCCTGTTGACCTTGGCAGCACCGAGATGGGAAATGAGGAAAAAACACGGCAAGTCCAGAACTAAAAAAAAGAAGCCTACGGCACCTAGCATTCCCAGGCGGTTTCTCATCCAGGTACTAACCAGGCCTGGCCCTTCTAAGCCTCCGAGATCAGACGAGATAGGGCGCTTTCAGGGTGATGTGTCCGTAGGCGATATCTTTTGGCACGCTCAACCCTCTTGACCTTGGCAGCACCGAGATGGGAAACGAGGAAAAAAACACGGCAAGTCCAGGACTAAAAAAAAGAAGCCTACGGCACCTGGTATTCCCTATATTATTATATATTTACCTACAGCGAGCTCCATTGCACCTCCCTTTACTACAGCGGAAACACAAGCCTCATACATCGCGCAAACTGCATTACCCACTCTAGACAGCGAAACGATAGAGGACCTTGAGGCCCCGATTTCGGAAGACGAGGTTGCCCGCGCCATTGCTTCTACCCCATCTGGTAAAAGCCCTGGTCCCAATGGCTTTACTCCAAAATTCTACAAACAATTTGCTCCCCTCCTTACTCCCTTCTTAACAAAAGTATTTAACTCCATCTCTGAGCGTTCAGTGTTCCCACCACAAACCCTAGAGGCTCATATCACCCTCATCCCCAAACCAGACAAAGACCTGACTGTTTGTGCTAATTACTAACCTATTTCGCTAATAGGAGTAGATCTAAAGGTGTATGTGAAAATATTAGCTAATAGGTTGCAACCATTGTTACCCCGCTTAATACACCTAGATCAGGTTGGCTTTGTGAGTGGAAGAGAGGCGCGAGATAACACCCTGAAAACACTCCTCATTGCGGATTATGCTCGGGCCCACAATATCCCACAGTGTCGACTGGCAATTTCTCCGCTTATCATTACAAAAACTAGGTCTAGGCCAAAACATGATTTCCAGAATAATATCCCTCTACACATCTCCTTCCGCTAGGATTAGACTAAACGGTTCCCTATCTCCAAAATGTACTATACAAAATGGAACGCGGCAGGGGTGCTCCCTGTCCCCCATTCTTTATGTGATTGTTATGGAACATCTAGCCATTGCCCTTAGAATTTATGGTGTTAGTATAGGCCCAACTACACACTAAAATTGCCCTATTTGCTGATGACCTACTCATATTTGTAACCCAACCGCAAGTTTCCCTACCCTCCATTATACAGGAGTTTCGGAGGTATGGAGAGGTTAGTAACTTTAAAGTTAATCTTAATAAGTCAGAAATCCTCAACATTTCACTCCCAGCAGCGGCTCTCCAACAGCTCGCGACTTCCTTCCCTTTTAAGACAAGCTCCACATCTATCCGCCATCTAGGAATCCATATTCCAACAGTTGCATCTCAACTATTCTCCAGCAACTTCACCCCTTTATTTACTAGAACTCAAGCGGATCTGGCCACATATTCCTCTAAACAGCTCTCCTGGTTGGGTAGGGTGAATATCTTGAAGATGGATGTTCTCCCTCGATTCCTCTACCTTTTTCAGACCATTCCTATCCATATCCCCACTTCGTTTTTCAAAAGGCTCTAAATTCATATGGCAGGGACGTCGCCCCAGGATAAAACATGACACAATGATTCTCCCGAAGGTCAGGGGGTCCCAGATGCCTCTATATACCATAAGGCAGCGGTACTCGTGCGTATAGTGGATTGGTTCCACCACTCTTCCTCCAAACTTTGGGTTCAATTAGAGAAATATCTTAATGAGGTTGATCTTTGCGCCCTGCCATGGACCCCTACGGCTCGACGTGGGGACGACATACTTTCTACTGCTCTTACTCGTCAAACTCTCCAGATTTGGGACCGCCTGATCTCAGCGAGTAAATTGTCTAAACTCCAGGGCCCAATGACCCCTCTCTTTGGGACTCCGGCCTTCCCCCCAGCAGCAAATAGGTTGAGATTTGGACCCTGGAGTAGGGATAGCCATAGACGCTTAGCACAGGTTTTACGCGCTGACCCATCTTTGAAAACGGACATACCCTCTCGTACGGACTTAGGGCCCTCAACAATGTGGTTACAAAGGGGTCAAATAATGTCATACATACGTACTTTCTCCTCCATCTCAGAGATCCTAGACGACCCATCAGACTTTGACAAGCTGCTCTTACAACCGGACCCGCCAACACATGTAGTATCACTATTATATTCCCTGCTACTGAACGTATACACCCCTGACCTTCCAACATATACCCAGAAATGGGAAGCGGAGCTGCAGCACTCCATATCCCCCACTGATTGGCAAAAAAGCTTTTATCCTAATGCATAGGATTTCCCTGGCAACTAAGAACCAAGAAAAAGGGTTTAAATTATTAACGAGGTGGTACAGATGCCGAGTGGCTATCAAACGGTTTAACCCCTCTTTGACAGACATTTGTTGGAGATGCCTGTCCTCTAGCGGGACAATGCTTCACATCTGGTGGGCTTGCCCTCCAATCTGGAAATCTTTGATCTTTACAGCAGGCTGATGGCGACATCAATCAAGCTCACACCAGAGATAGCCCTATTATCTATGCTCCCGGGCCCCCTCAAGTCGATTAAAAAAGAAGTACTGCGCCACTTTCTGGCAGCAGTTAGAACAGTAATCCCCCGACATTGGAAAATGACAGATGTGCCTTCCTTGGGGGAATGGGCTGTTGAAGTGGACCAGATAAGAGATCTGGAGCGTCTGTTGGCGCAGGAGGCGGGGAAGGAGGAACAGTTTTCCATCACCTGGGCCTCGTGGTCAATGTTTCGCTATTCTGATGAATTCTCCTTATGGGTCAGAGATATCCCACTCTTACCCACCGATTAGCCATGCTGGAGTGCCTCATGCCTCGGGTACCATCCCTTACTTCTACTCATGATCTTATTTCTGACTTTCTCTGTTTTCTTTTTGTTAAGTACTGAACCAATCACTTACACATATAATTAAAGATCATATCCTCGGAATAGTTAAATGATTAAGCCATTTCTGATAAGAATATGCATATAATTATTTTTCTACATGGGGATTATAGGTGGGATATTGTTTATACATTTACATAGGAACATATTAAACCTATTTCTGATATGAATATGCATAACATTATTTGTCTACATGGGGATTATGGGTGGAATATTGTTTATCAATATACATAGGAACTTATTTAACCCATTTCTGGTAAGCATATGCATATAATAATTTTCTACATAGGGATTATGGGTGGAATATTGTTGTTAAACATACACAGGAATATATTTATCCAATTTCTTATAAAAATACGCATATATTTATTTTTCTACATATGGATTATGGGTGGAATATTGTTTATAAATATACATAGGAACATAGTTAACCCATTTCTGATAAGAATATGTATATAGGTATTTTTCTAGGGATTATGGGTGAAATAGTGTTTATTAATTTACATAGTAACATATTAAACCTATTTCTGATATGAATATGCATATCATTATTTTTCCACATATGGATTATGGGTGGAATATTGTTTTTAAATATACATTGTAACCTATTTAACCCATTTCTGATAAGAATATGCATATAATTATTTTTCTACATGGGGATTATAGGTGGGATATTGTTTATACATTTACATAGGAACATATTAAACCTATTTCGGATATGAATATGCATAACATTATTTGTCTACATGGGGATTATGGGTGGAATATTGTTTATAAATATACATAGTAACCTATTTAACCCATTTCTGATAAGAATATGCACATAATTATTTTTCAGTATGGGGATTATAGGTGGAATATTGTTTATAAATATACATAGGAACTTATTTAACCCATTTCTGGTAAGCATATGCATATAATTATTTTCTACATAGGGATTATGGGTGGAATATTGTTTATTAATTTACATAGTAACATATTAAACCTATTTCTGATATAAATATGCATAAAATTATTTTTCTACATGGGGATTATGGGTGGAATATTGTTTATAAATATACATAGGATGCTATTTAACGCATTTCTGATACGAATATGCATATAATTATTTTTCTATATGGGGCTATTGGTGGAATATTGTTTATAAATATACATAGGAACATATTTAAAACATTTCTGATCAGAATATGTATACAAGTATTTTTCTACGTAGGGTTTATGGGTGAAATATTGTTTATTAATTTACATAGGAACATATTAAACCTATTTCTGATATGAATATGAATAAAAGTATTTTTCTACATGGGGATTATGGGTGGAATATTGTTTATAAATATTCATAGTAACCTATTTAACCCATTTCTCATAAGAATATGCATATGATTATTTTTCTACATGGGGATTATGGGTGGAATATTGTTTATAAGTATACGTAGGAACCTATTTAACCCATTTCTGATAAGAATATGCATATAAGTATTTTTCTACATAGGGATTATGGGTGAAATATTGTTTATACATATACATAGGAACCTGTTTAGCCCATTTCTGATAAGAATATGCATATAATTATTTTGCTATATGGGGATTATGGATTGAATATTGTTTATAAATATACATAGGACCTATTTAACCAATTTCTGATAAGAATATGCATATAATGATTTTTCTACATGGGAATTATAGATAGAATATTGTTTATAAATATATATAGGAACCTATTTATCCCATTTTTCTTAAAAAATATGCATATCATTATTTTTCTACATATGGATTATGGGTGGAATATTGTTTATAAATATACATTATAACCTATTTAACCCATTTCTGTTAAGAATATGCATATAATTATTTTTTTACATGGGGATTATGGATGGAATAGTGTTTATAAATTTACATAGCAACATATTAAACCTATTTCTGATATGAATATGCATATAATTATATTGCTATATGAGGATTATGGGTTGAATATTGTATATAAATATACATAGGAACGTATTTAAGCCATTTCTGATAAGAATATGCATTTAATTATTTTTCTACATGGGGATTATGGATGGAATATTGTTTATACATTTACATAGGAACATATTAAACCTATTTCTGATATGAATATGCATAACATTATTTTTCTACATGGGGATTATGGGTGGAATATTGTTTATAAATATACATAGTAACCTATTTAACCCATTTCTCATAAGAATATGCATATAATTATTTTCTACATAGGGATTATAGGTGGAATACTGTTTTTAAATATACATAGTAACCTATTTAACCCATTTCTCATATGAATATGCATATCATTATTTTTCTACGTGGGGATTATGGATGGAATATTGTTGTTAAAAATACACAGGAATATATTTATCCAATTTCTTATAAAAATACGCATATAATTATTTTTCTACATATGGATTATGGGTGGAATATTGTTTATAAATATACATAAGAACGTATTTAAGCCATTTGTGATAAGATTATGCATATTTTTTTTTTCTATATGGGGTTATGGGTGGAATATTGTTTATAAATATACATAGGAACCTAATTAAAGCATTTCTGATAAGAATATGCATATAATTTTTTTTCTACATGGGGATTATTGGTTGAATATTGTTTATATACATACATAGGACTCTATTTAACCAATTTCTGATAAGAATATGCATATAAGTATTTTTCTACATAGGGATTATGGGTGAAATATCGTTTATAAATATAGATAGGAACCTAATTAAAGCATTTCTGAGAAGAATATGCATATAATATTTTTTCTACATGAGGATTATATTGGGAAATTGTTTATAAATATACATAGGAACCTATTTATCCCATTTCTGATAAGAATATGCATATAATTATTTTTCTACATAGGGATTATGAATGGAATATTCTAGTTAAACATACAAAGGAATATATTTAACCCATTTCTGATAAGAATATGAATATAATTATTTTTCTACATAGGGATTATGGGTGGAATATTGTTTATAAATATACATAGGAACATATTTAACCCATTTCTGATAAGAATATGTATATAAGTATTTTTCTACGTAACGATTATGGGTGAAATATTGTTTATTAATTTACATAGGAACATATTAAACCTATTTCTGATATGAATATGAATAAAATTATTATGAATGGAATATTCTAGTTAAACATACAAAGGAATATATTTAACCCATTTCTGATAAGAATATGAATATAATTATTTTTCTACATGGGGTTGTGGGTGGAATATTGTTTATAAATATACATAGGAACATAGTTAACCCATTTCTGATAAGAATATGTATATAAGTATTTTTCTAGGGATTATGGGTGAAATAGTGTTTATTAATTTACATAGCAACATATTAAACCTATTTCTGATATGAATATGCACATAATTATATTGCTATATGGGGATTAGGGGTGGAATATTGTTTATAAATATACATAGTAACCTATTTAACCCATTTCTGATAAAAATATGCATATAATTATTTTTCAGTACGGGGATTATAGGTGGAATATTGTTTATAAATATACATAGGAACTTATTTAACCCATTTCTGGTAAGCATATGCATATAATTATTTTCTACATAGGGATTATGGGTGGAATACTATTTTTAAATATACATAGTAACCTATTTAACCCATTTCTCATAAGAATATGCATATAATAATTTTTCTACATGGGGATTATGGATGGAATATTGTTGTTAAACATACATAGGAATATATTTATCCAATTTCTTATAAAAATACGCATATAATTATTTTTCTATATATGGATTATGGGTGGAATATTGTTTATAAATATACATAGGAACGTATTTAAGCCATTTCTGATAAGATTATGCATATAATATTTTTTTCTATATGGGGTTATGGGTGGAATATTGTTTATAAATATACATAGGAACCTAATTAAAGCATTTCTGATAAGAATATGCATATAATTTTTTTCTACATGGGGATTATGAATATTCTAGTTAAACATACAAAGGAATATATTTAACCCATTTCTGATAATAATATGAATATAATTATTTTTCTACATGGGGATTATGGGTGGAATATTGTTTATAAATATACATAGGAACATAGTTAACCAATTTCTGATAAGAATATGCATATAAGTATTTTTCTACATAGGGATTATGGGTGAAATATTGTTTATAAATATACATAGGAACCTAATTAAAGCATTTCTGATAAGAATATGCATATAATATTTTTTCTACATGGGGATTATATTGGGAAATTGTTTATAAATATACATAGGAACCTATTTAACCCATTTCTGATAAGAATATGCATATAATTATTGTTCTACATAGGGGTTATGAATGGAATATTCTAGTTAAACATACAAAGGAATATATTTAACCCATTTCTGATAAGAATATGAATATAATTATTTTTCTACATGGGGATTATGGGTGGAATATTGTTTATAAATATACATAGGAACATAGTTAACCCATTTCTGATAAGAATATGTATATAAGTATTTTTCTAGGGATTATGGGTGAAATAGTGTTTATTAATTTACATAGGAACATATTAAACCTATTTCTGATATGAATATGCATAAAATTATTTTTCTACATGGGGATTATGTGTGGAATATTGTTTATAAATATACATAGGATGCTATATAACCCGTTCCTGATACGAATATGCATATAATTATTTTTCTATATGGGGCTATTGGTAGAATATTGTTCATAAATATACATAGGAACATATTTAACCCATTTCTGATAAGAATATGTATATGAGTATTATTCTACGTAGGGATTATGGGTGAAATATTGTTTATTAATTTACATAGGAACATATTAAACCTATTTCTGATATGAATATGAATAAAATTATTTTTCTACATGGGGATTATGGGTGGAATATTGTTTATAAATATTAATAGTAACTTATTTAACCCATTTCTGGTAAGAATATGCATATAATTATTTTTATGTATGGGGATTATGGGTGAAATACTGTTTTAAAATATACATAGTAACCTATTTAACCCATTTCTCATAAGAATATGCATATAAGTATTTTTCTACATGATGATTATGAGTGAAATATTGTTTATAAATATACATAGCAACATATTAAACCTATTTCTGTTTGAACATGCATATAATTATTTTGCTATATGGGGATTATGGATTGAATATTGTTTATAAATATACATAGGACCTATTTAACCAATTTCTGATAATAATATGCATATAATCATTTTTCTACATGGGGGATTATAGATAGAATATTGTTTATAGATATATATAGGAACCTATTTATCCCATTTCTTATAAAAATACGCATATCATTATTTTTCTACATATGGATGATGGGTGGAATATTGTTTATAAATATACATTGTAACCTATTTAACCCATTTCTGTTAAGAATATGCATATAATTATTTATTTACATGGGGATTATGGATGGAATATTGTTTATAAATTTACATAGTAACATATTAAACCTATTTCTGATATGAAAATGCATATAATTATATTGCTATATGGGGATTGTGGGTTGAACATTGTTTATAAATATACATAGGAACGTATTTAAACCATTTCTGATAAGATTATGCATATAATTATTTTTCTATATGGGGTTATGGTGGAATATTGTTTATAAATATACATAGGAACCTAATTAAAGCATTTCTGATAAGAATATGCATATAATTTTTTTCTACATGGGGATTATTGGTGGAATATTGTTTATATACATACATAGGACCCTATTTAACCAATTTCTGATAAGAATATGCATATAAGTATTTTTCTACATAGGGATTATGGGTGAAATATTGTTTATAAATATACATAGGAACCTAATTAAAGCATTTCTGATAAGAATATGCATATAATATTTTTTCTGCATACGGATTATAGTGGGGAAATTGTTTATAAATATACATAGGAACCTATTTAACCCATTTCTGATAAGAATATGCATATAATTATTTCTCTACATAGGGATTATGAATCGAATATTCTAGTTAAACGTACAAAGGAATATATTTAACCCATTTCTGATAAGAATATGAATATAATTATTTTTCTACATGGGGATTGTGGGTGGAATATTGTTTATAATAATACATAGGAACATAGTTAACCCATTTCTGATAAGAATATGTATATAAGTATTTTTCTACGTAGGGATTATGAGTGAAATATTGTTTATTAATTTACATAGGAACATATTAAACCTATTTCTGATATGAATAAAATTATTTTTCTACATGGGGATTATGGGTGGAATATTGTTTATAAATATTCATAGTAACCTATTTAACCCATTTCTGGTAAGAATATGCATATAATTATTTTTCTGTATGGGGATTATGGGTGAAATACTGTTTTAAAATATACATAGTAACCTATTTAACCCATTTCCCATAAGAATATGCATATAATTATTTTTCTACATGGGGATTATGGATGGAATATTGTAGTTAAATATACATAGGAATATATTTAACCAATTTCTGATAAGAATATGTATATCATTATTTTTCTACATGGGGATTATGGGTGGAATATTGTTTATAAATATACATAGGAACCTATTTAATCGATTTCTGATAAGAATATGCATATCATTATTTTTCTACATAGGGATTATGAACGGAATATTCTAGTTAAACATACATAGGAATATATTTAACCCATTTCTGATAAGAATATGAATATAATTATTTTTCTACATTGGGGATTATGGGTGGAATATTGTTTATAAATATACATAGGAACATAGTTAAGCCATTTCTGATAAGAATATGTATATAAGTATTTTTCTACATAGGGATTAAGGGTGAAATATTGTTTACTAATTTACATAGGAACATATTAAACCTATTTCTGATATGAATATGCATAAAATTTTTTTTCTACATGGGGATTATGGGTGGAAAATTGTTTATAAATATACATCGGACGCTATTTAACCCATTTCTGATACGAATATGCATATAAATATTTTTCTATATGGGGCTATTGGTGGAATATTGTTAATAAATATACATGGGAACATATTTAACCCATTTCTGATAAGAATATGAATATAATTATTTTTCTACATGGGGATTAGGGGTGGAATATTGTTTATAAATATTCATAGTAACCTATTTAACCCATTTCTCATAAGAATATGCATATAAGTATTTTTCTACATAGGGATTATGGGTGGAATATTGTTTATAAATATACATTGTAACCTATTTAACCCATTTCTGTTAAGAATATGCATATAGTTATTTTTTTACATGGGGATTATGGATGGAATATTGTTTATAAATTTACATAGCAACATATTAAACCTATTTCTGATATGAATATGCATATAATTATATTGCTATATGGGGATAATGGGTTGAATATTGTTTATAAATATACATAGGAACGTATTTAAGCCATTTCTGATAAGAAGATGCATATAATTATATTTCTACATGGGGATTATGGGTGGAATATTGTTTATACATTTACATAGGAATATATTGAACCTATTTCTGATATGAATATGCATAACATTATTTTTCTACATGGGGATTATGGGTGGAATATTGTTTATAAATATACATAGTAACCTATTTAACCCATTTCTGATAAGTATATGCATATAATTATTTTTCAGTATGGGGATAATAGGTGGAATATTGTTTATAAACATACATAGGAACCTATTTAACCCATTTCTGATAAGAATATGCATATAAATATTTTTCTACATAGGGATTATGGGTGAAATATTGTTTATACATATACATAGGAACATATTTAGCCCATTTCTGATAAGAATATGCATATAATGATTTTTCTACATGGGGATTATGGATGGAATATTGTTGTTAAACATAGGTTTGGGCTAATTGGGCTAAACAGGTTCCTATGTATATGTATAAACAATATTTCACTCATAATCCCTATGTAGAAAAATACTTATATGCATATTCTTATCAGAAATGGGTTAAATAGGTTCCTACGTATACTTATAAACAATATTCCACCCATAATCCCCATGTAGAAAAATAATGATATGCATATTCTTATCAGAAATTGGTTAAATATATTCCTATGTATGTTTAACTACAATATTCCATCCATTAATCCCCATGTAGAAAAATAATTATATGCATATTCTGATGAGAAATGTTTTAAATAGGTTACTATGTATATTGTAAAACAGTATTTCACCCATTATCCCCATACAGAAAAATAATTATATGCATATTCTTACCAGAAATGGGTTAAATATGTTCCTATGTATATTTATAAACAATATTCCACCAATAGCCCAATATAGAAAAATAATTATATGCATATTCGTATCAGAAATGCGTAAAATAGCATCCTATGTATATTTATAAACAATATTCCACCAATAATCCCCATGCAGAAAAATAATTTTATTCATATTCATAACAGAAATATGTTTAACATGTTCCTATGTAAATTAATAAACAATATTTCACCCATAATCCCTATGTAGAAAAATACTTATATACATATTCTTATCAGAAATGGGTTAACTATGTTCCTATGTATATTTATAAACAATATTCCACCCACAAGCCCCATGTAGAAAAATAATTATATTCATATTCTTATCAGAAATGGGTTAAATATATTCCTTTGTATGTTTAACTAGAATATTCCTATGTATGTTTAACAACAATATTCCATCCATAATCCCCATGTAGAAAAATAATTATATGCATATTCTTATGAGAAATGGGTTAAATAGGTTACTATGTATATTTAAAAACAGTATTCCACCCATAATCCCTATGTAGAAAATAATTATATGCATATGCTTACCAGAAATGGGTTAAATAAGTTCCTATGTATATTTATAAACAATATTCCACCTAAATTCCCCATACTGAAAAATAATTATATGCATATTCTTATCAGAAATGGGTTAAATAGGTTACTATGTATATTTATAAACAATATTTCACCCATAATCCACATGTAGAAAAATAATGATATGCATATTTTTATAAGAAATTGGATAAATAGGTTCCTATATATATATTTATAAACAATATTCTATCTATAATCCCCATGTAGAAAAATGATTATATGCATATTCTTATCAGAAATTGGTTAAATAGGTCCTATGTATTTTTATAAACAATATTCAATCCATAATCCCCATACATTTACATAGGAACATATTAAACCTATTTCTGATATGAATATGAATAAAATTATTTTTCTACATGGGGATTATGGGTGGAATATTGTTTATAAATATTCATAGTAACCTATTTAACCCATTTCTCATAAGAATATGCATATGATTATTTTTCTACATGGGGATTATGGATGGAATATTGTAGTTAAACATACATAGAAATATATTTAACCCATTTCTGATAAGAATATGCATATCATTATTTTTCTACATGGGGATTATGGGTGGAATATTGTTTATAAGTATACGTTGGAAACTATTTAACCCATTTCTGATAAGAATATGCATATAAGTATTTTTCTACATAGGGATTATGGGTGAAATATTGTTTATACATATACATAGGAACCTGTTTAGCCCATTTCTGATAAGAATATGCATATAATTATTTTGCTATATGGGCATTATGGATTGAATATTGTTTATAAATATACATAGGACCTATTTAACCAATTTCTGATAAGAATATGCATATAATGATTTTTCTACATGGGAATTATAGATAGAATATTGTTTATAAATATATATAGGAACCTATTTATCCCATTTCTCTTAAAAAATATGCATATCATTATTTTTCTACATGTGGATTATGGGTGGAATATTGTTTATAAATATACATTATAACCTATTTAACCCATTTCTGTTAAGAATATGCATATAATTATTTTTTTACATGGGGATTATGGATGGAATAGTGTTTATAAATTTACATAGCAACATATTAAACCTATTTCTGATATGAATATGCATATAATTATATTGCTATATGAGGATTATGGGTTGAATATTGTATATAAATATACATAGGAACGTATTTAAGCCATTTCTGATAAGAATATGCATTTAATTATTTTTCTACATGGGGATTATGGATGGAATATTGTTTATACATTTACATAGGAACATATTAAACCTATTTCTGATATGAATATGCATAACATTATTTTTCTACATGGGGATTATGGGTGGAATATTGTTTATAAATATACATAGTAACCTATTTAACCCATTTCTCATAAGA
The DNA here is from genome assembly GCF_042186555.1 of Aquarana catesbeiana. NCBI lineage: Eukaryota > Metazoa > Chordata > Amphibia > Anura > Ranidae > Aquarana > Aquarana catesbeiana. Next base: position 533,503,247 of record NC_133325.1, on the reverse strand, counting down.
ATATGCATATAATTATTTTCTACATAGGGATTATAGGTGGAATACTGTTTTTAAATATACATAGTAACATATTTAACCCATTTCTCATATGAATATGCATATCATTATTTTTCTACATGGGGATTATGGATGGAATATTGTTGTTAAAAATACACAGGAATATATTTATCCAATTTCTTATAAAAATACGCATATAATTATTTTTCTACATATGGATTATGGGTGGAATATTGTTTATAAATATACATAAGAACGTATTTAAGCCATTTGTGATAAGATTATGCATATATTTTTTTTTCTATATGGGGTTATGGGTGGAATATTGTTTATAAATATACATAGGAACCTAATTAAAGCATTTCTGATAAGAATATGCATATAATTTTTTTCTACATGGGGATTATTGGTTGAATATTGTTTATATACATACAAAGGACTCTATTTAACCAATTTCTGATAAGAATATGCATATAAGTATTTTTCTACATAGGGATTATGGGTGAAATATCGTTTATAAATATAGATAGGAACCTAATTAAAGCATTTCTGAGAAGAATATGCATAAAATTATTTTTCTACATGGGGATTATGGGTGGAATATTGTTTATAAATATACATAGGATGCTATTTAACCCATTTCTGATACGAATATGCATATAATTATTTTTCTACATAGGGATTATTGGTGGAATACTGTTTTTAAATATACATAGTAACCTATTTAACCCATTTCTCATAAGAATATGCATATAACTATTTTTTTACATGGGGATTATGAATGGAATATTGTAGTTAAACATACATAGGAATATATTTAACCAATTTCTGATAAGAATATGCATATAAGTATTTTTCTACGTAGGGATGATGGGTGAAATATTGTTTATAAATATACATAGGGACCTATTTAGCCCATTTCTGATAAGAATATGTATATAATTATTTTTCTACATTAGGATTATGGGTGGAATATTGTTTATACATTTACATAGGAACATATTAAACCTATTTCTGATATGAATATGCATAACATTATTTTTCTACATGGGGATTATGGGTGGAATATTGTTTATAAATATACATAGTAACCTAATTAACCCATTTCTGATAAGAATATGCACACAATTATTTCTCTACATGGGGATTATGGGTGGAATAATGTTTGTAAATATACACAGAAACCTATTTAACCCATTTCTCATAAGAATATGCATATAATTATTTTTCTACATGGGGATTATGGATGGAATATTGTTTTTAAACATACATAGGAATATATTTATCCAATTTCTTATAAAAATACGCATATAATTATTTTTCTACATATGGATTATGGGTGGAATATTGTTTATAAATATACATAGGAACGTATTTAAGCCATTTCTGATAAGATTATGCATATAATTTTTTTTCTATATGGGGTAATGGGTGGAATATTGTTTATAAATATACATAGGAACCTAATTAAAGCATTTCTGATAAGAGTATGCATATAATTTTTTTTCTACATGGGGGTTATTGGTGGAATATTGTTTATATACATACATAGGACCCTATTTAAGCAATTTCTGATAAGAATATGCACATAAGTATTTTTCTACACAGGGGTTATGGGAGAAATATTGTTTATAAATATACATAGGAACCTAATTAAAGCATTTCTGATAAGAATATGCATATAATATTTTTTCTGCATGGGGATTATGAATGGAATATTCATTCTAGTTAAACATAGGGATTATGAATGGAATATTCATTCTAGTTAAACATACAAAGAAATATTTTTAGCCCATTTCTGATAAGAATATGAATATAATTATATTTCTACATGGGGATTATGGGTGGAATATTGTTTATAAATATACATAGGCACATAGTTAACCCAATTTCTGATAAGAATATGTGTATAAGTATTTTTTTAGGGATTATGGGTGAAATAGTGTTTATTAATTTACATAGGAACATACTAAACATATTTCTGATATGAATATGCATAAAATTATTTTTCTACATGGGGATTATGGGTGGAATATTGTTTATAAATATACATAGGACGCTATTTAACCCATTTCTGATACGAATATGCATATAATTATTTTTCTACATAGGGATTATTGGTGGAATACTGTTTTTAAATATACATAGTAACCTATTTAACCCATTTCTCATAAGAATATGCATATAACTATTTTTTTACATGGGGATTATGAATGGAATATTGTAGTTAAACATACATAGGAATATATTTAACCAATTTCTGATAAGAATATGCATATAAGTATTTTTCTACGTAGGGATGATGGGTGAAATATTGTTTATAAATATACATAGGGACCTATTTAGCCCATTTCTGATAAGAATATGCATATCATTATTTTTCTACATGGGGATTATGGGTTCAATATTGTTTATAAATATACATAGGACCTATTTAACCAATTTTCTTTTAAGAATATGCATATAATTATTTTTCTACATGGGGATTATAGTTAAAATATTGTTTATAAATATATATAGGAACCTATTTATGCCATTGCTTACAAAAATACGCATATCATTATTTTTCTACATATTGATTATGGGTGGAATATTGTTTATCAATATACATTGTAACCCATTTAACATATTTCTGTTAACAATATGTATATAATAATTTTTTTACATGGGGATTATGGATGGAATATTGTTAATAAATTTACATAGCAACATATTAAACCTATTTCTAATATGAATGTGCATATAATTATATTGGTATATGGGGATTATGGGTTGAATATTGTATATAAATATACATAGGAACGTATTTAAGCCATTTCTGATAAGAATATGCATATAATTATTTTTCTACATAGGGATTATGGGCGGAATATTGTTTATACATTTACATAGGAACATATTAAACCTATTTCTGATATGAATATGCATAACATTATTTTTCTACATGGGGATTATGGGTGGAATATTGTTTATAAATATACATAGTAACCTATTTAACCCATTTCTGATAAGTATATGCATGTCATTATTATTCAGTATGGGGATTATAGGTGGAATATTGTTTATATGTATATTTATACATAGGAACTGATTTAACCCATTTCTGGTAAGAACATGCATATAATTGTTTTCTACATAGGGATTAATGGCGGAATACTGTTTTTAAATATACATAGTAACTTTTTAACCCATTTCTCATAAGAATATACATATAATTCTTTTTCTACATGGGGATTATGGATGGAATATTGTTTCTTAAACATACATAGGAATATATTTATCCAATTTCTTATAAAAATACACATATAATTATTTTGCTACATATGGATTATGGGTGGAATATTGTTTATAAATATACATAGGAACGTATTTAAGCCATTTCTGATAAGAATATGCATATAATTATTTTTCTACATGGGGATTATGGATGGAATATTGTTTTTAAACATACATAGGAATATATTTATCCAATTTCTTATAAAAATACGCATATAATTATTTTTCTACATATGGATTATGGGTGGAATATTGTTTATAAATATACATAGGAACGTATTTAAGCCATTTCTGATAAGATTATGCATATAATTTTTTTTCTATATGGGGTAATGGGTGGAATATTGTTTATAAATATACATAGGAACCTAATTAAAGCATTTCTGATAAGCGTATGCATATAATTTTTTTTCTACATGGGGGTTATTGGTGGAATATTGTTTATATACATACATAGGACCCTATTTAAGCAATTTCTGATAAGAATATGCACATAAGTATTTTTCTACACAGGGGTTATGGGAGAAATATTGTTTATAAATATACATAGGAACCTAATTAAAGCATTTCTGATAAGAATATGCATATAATATTTTTTCTGCATGGGGATTATGAATGGAATATTCATTCTAGTTAAACATAGGGATTATGAATGGAATATTCATTCTAGTTAAACATACAAAGAAATATTTTTAGCCCATTTCTGATAAGAATATGAATATAATTATATTTCTACATGGGGATTATGGGTGGAATATTGTTTATAAATATACATAGGCACATAGTTAACCCAATTTCTGATAAGAATATGTGTATAAGTATTTTTTTAGGGATTATGGGTGAAATAGTGTTTATTAATTTACATAGGAACATACTAAACATATTTCTGATATGAATATGCATAAAATTATTTTTCTACATGGGGATTATGGGTGGAATATTGTTTATAAATATACATAGGACGCTATTTAACCCATTTCTGATACGAATATGCATATAATTATTTTTCTACATAGGGATTATTGGTGGAATACTGTTTTTAAATATACATAGTAACCTATTTAACCCATTTCTCATAAGAATATGCATATAACTATTTTTTTACATGGGGATTATGAATGGAATATTGTAGTTAAACATACATAGGAATATATTTAACCAATTTCTGATAAGAATATGCATATAAGTATTTTTCTACGTAGGGATGATGGGTGAAATATTGTTTATAAATATACATAGGGACCTATTTAGCCCATTTCTGATAAGAATATGCATATTATTATTTTTCTACATGGGGATTATGGGTTCAATATTGTTTATAAATATACATAGGACCTATTTAACCAATTTTCTTTTAAGAATATGCATATAATTATTTTTCTACATGGGGATTATAGTTAAAATATTGTTTATAAATATATATAGGAACCTATTTATGCCATTGCTTACAAAAATACGCATATCATTATTTTTCTACATATTGATTATGGGTGGAATATTGTTTATCAATATACATTGTAACCCATTTAACATATTTCTGTTAACAATATGTATATAATAATTTTTTTACATGGGGATTATGGATGGAATATTGTTAATAAATTTACATAGCAACATATTAAACCTATTTCTAATATGAATGTGCATATAATTATATTGGTATATGGGGATTATGGGTTGAATATTGTATATAAATATACATAGGAACGTATTTAAGCCATTTCTGATAAGAATATGCATATAATTATTTTTCTACATAGGGATTATGGGCGGAATATTGTTTATACATTTACATAGGAACATATTAAACCTATTTCTGATATGAATATGCATAACATTATTTTTCTACATGGGGATTATGGGTGGAATATTGTTTATAAATATACATAGTAACCTATTTAACCCATTTCTGATAAGTATATGCATGTCATTATTATTCAGTATGGGGATTATAGGTGGAATATTGTTTATATGTATATTTATACATAGGAACTGATTTAACCCATTTCTGGTAAGAACATGCATATAATTGTTTTCTACATAGGGATTAATGGCGGAATACTGTTTTTAAATATACATAGTAACTTTTTAACCCATTTCTCATAAGAATATACATATAATTCTTTTTCTACATGGGGATTATGGATGGAATATTGTTTCTTAAACATACATAGGAATATATTTATCCAATTTCTTATAAAAATACACATATAATTATTTTGCTACATATGGATTATGGGTGGAATATTGTTTATAAATATACATAGGAACGTATTTAAGCCATTTCTGATAAGAATATGCATATAATTATTTTTCTACATGGGGATTATGGGTGGAATATTGTTTATACATTTACATAGGAACATATTAAACCTATTTCTGATATGAATATGCATAACATTATTTTTCTACATGGGGATTATGGGTGGAATATTGTTTATAAATATACATAGTAACCTATTTAACCCATTTCTGATAAGAATATGCACACAATTATTTCTCTACATGGGGATTATGGGTGGAATAATGTTTGTAAATATACATAGTAACCTATTTAACCCATTTCTCATAAGAATATGCATATAATTATTTTTCTACATGGGGATTATGGATGGAATATTGTTTTTAAACATACATAGGAATATATTTATCCAATTTCTTATAAAAATACGCATATAATTATTTTTCTACATATGGATTATGGGTGGAATATTGTTTATAAATATACATAGGAACGTATTTAAGCCATTTCTGATAAGATTATGCATATAATTTTTTTTCTATATGGGGTTATGGGTGGAATATTGTTTATAAATATACATAGGAACCTAATTAAAGCCTTTCTGATAAGAATATGCATATAATTTTTTTTCTACATGGGGATTATTGGTGGAATATTGTTTATATACATACATAGGACCCTATTTAACCAATTTCTGATAAGAATATGCATATAAGTATTTTTCTACACAGGGATTATGGGTGAAATATTGTTTTGTAAATATACATAGGAACCTAATTAAAGCATTTCTGATAAGAATATGCATATAATATTTTTTCTGCATGGGGATTATAGTGGGAAATTGTTTAAAAAATATACATAGGAACCTATTTAACCCATTTCTGATAAGAATATGCATATAATTATTTTTCTACATAGGGATTATGAATGGAATATTCATTCTAGTTAAACATAGGGATTATGAATGGAATATTCATTCTAGTTAAACATACAAAGGAATATATTTAACCCATTTCTGATAAGAATACGAATATAATTATTTTTCTACATGGTGATTATGGGTGGAATATTGTTTATAAATATACATAGGCACATAGTTCACCCAATTTCTGATAAGAATATGTATATAAGTATTTTTTCTAGGGATTATGGGTGAAATAGTGTTTATTAATTTACATAGGAACATATTAAACATATTTCTGATATGAATATGAATAAAATTATTTTTCTACATGGGGATTATGGGTGGAATATTGTTTATAAATATACATAGGACGCTATTTAACCCATTTCTGATACGAATCTGCATATAATTATTTTTCTACATAGGGATTATTGGTGGAATACTGTTTTTAAATATACATAGTAACCTATTTAACCCATTTCTCATAAGAATATGCATATAACTATTTTTTTACATGGGGATTATGAATGGAATATTGTAGTTAAACATACATAGGAATATATTTAACCAATTTCTGATAAGAATATGCATATAAGTATTTTTCTACATAGGGATGATGGTTGAAATATTGTTTATAAATATACATAGGGCCCTTTTTAGCCCATTTCTGATAAGAATATGCATATCATTATTTTTCTACATGGGGATTATGGGTTCAATATTATTTATAAATATACATAGGACCTATTTAACCAATTTTCTATTAAGAATATGCATTTAATTATTTTTCTACATGGGGATTATAGTTAGAATATTGTTTATAAATATATATAGGAACCTATTTATGCCATTGCTTACAAAAATACGCATATCATTATTTTTCTACATATGGATTATGGGTGGAATATTGTTTATCAATATACATTGTAACCTATTTAACCCATTTCAGTTAACAAAATGCATATAATTATTTTTCTACATGGGGATTATGGGTGGAATATTTTTGATACATTTACATAGGAACATATTAAACCTATTTCTGATATGAATATGCATAACATTATTTTTCTACATGGGGATTATTGGTGGAATATTGTTTATATACATACATAGGACCCTATTTAAGCAATTTCTGATAAGAATATGCATATAAGTATTTTTCTACACAGGGATTATGGGTGAAATATTGGTTATAAATATACATAGGAACCTAATTAAAGCATTTCTGATAAGAATATGCATATAATATTTTTTCTGCATGGGGATTATAATGGGAAATTGTTTAAAAAATATACATAGGAACCTATTTAACCCATTTCTGATAAGAATATGCATATAATTATTTTTCTACATAGGGATTATGAATGGAATATTCATTCTAGTTAAACATAGGGATTATGAATGGAATATTCATTCTAGTTAAACATACAAAGGAATATTTTTAACCCATTTCTGATAAGAATACGAATATAATTATTTTTCTACATGGGGATTATGGGTGGAATATTGTTTATAAATATACATAGGCACATAGTTAACCCAATTTCTGATAAGAATATGTATATAAGTATTTTTCTAGGGATTATGGGTGAAATAGTGTGTATTAATTTACATAGGAACATATTAAACATATTTCTGATATGAATATGCATAAAATTATTTTTCTACATGGGGATTATGGGTGGAATATTGTTTATAAATTTACATAGGACGCTATTTAACCCATTTCTGATACGAATATGCATATAATTATTTTTCTACATAGGGATTATTGGTGGAATACTTTTTTAAATATACATAGTAATCTATTTAACCCATTTCTCATAAGAATATGCATATAACTATTTTTTTACATGGGGATTATGAATGGAATATTGTAGTTAAACATACATAGGAATATATTTAACCAATTTCTGATAAGAATATGCATATAAGTATTTTTCTACGTAGGGATGATGGGTGAAATATTGTTTATAAATATACATGGGGACCTATTTAGCCCATTTCTGATAAGAATATGCATATCATTATTTTTCTACATGGGGATTATGGGTTCTATATTGTTTATAAATATACATAGGACCTATTTAACCAATTTTTTTTTAAGAATATGCATATAATTATTTTTCTACATGGGGATTATAGTTAGAATATTGTTTATAAATATATATAGGAACCTATTTATGCCATTGCTTACAAAAATACGCATATCATTATTTTTCTACATATTGATTATGGGTGGAATATTGTTTATCAATGTACATTGTAACCTATTTAACCCATTTCTGATATGAATATGCATAAAATTATTTTTCTACATGGGGATTATGGGTGGAATATTGTTTATAAATTTACATAGGACGCTATTTAACCCATTTCTGATACGAATATGCATATAATTATTTTTCTACATAGGGATTATTGGTGGAATACTGTTTTTAAATATACATAGTAATCTATTTAACCCATTTCTCATAAGAATATGCATATAACTATTTTTTTACATGGGGATTATGAATGGAATATTGTAGTTAAACATACATAGGAATATATTTAACCAATTTCTGATAAGAATATGCATATAAGTATTTTTCTACGTAGGGATGATGGGTGAAATATTGTTTATAAATATACATAGGGACCTATTTAGCCCATTTCTGATAAGAATATGCATATCATTATTTTTCTACATGGGGATTATGGGTTCTATATTGTTTATAAATATACATAGGACCTATTTAACCAATTTTTTTTTAAGAATATGCATATAATTATTTTTCTACATGGGGATTATAGTTAGAATATTGTTTATAAATATATATATAGGAACCTATTTATGCCATTGCTTACAAAAATACGCATATCATTATTTTTCTACATATTGATTATGGGTGGAATATTGTTTATCAATATACATTGTAACCTATTTAACCCATTTCTGATATGAATATGCATAAAATTATTTTTCTACATGGGGATTATGGGTGGAATATTGTTTATAAATTTACATAGGACGCTATTTAACCCATTTCTGATACGAATATGCATATAATTATTTTTCTACATAGGGATTATTGGTGGAATACTGTTTTTAAATATACATAGTAATCTATTTAACCCATTTCTCATAAGAATATGCATATAACTATTTTTTTACATGGGGATTATGAATGGAATATTGTAGTTAAACATACATAGGAATATATTTAACCAATTTCTGATAAGAATATGCATATAAGTATTTTTCTACGTAGGGATGATGGGTGAAATATTGTTTATAAATATACATAGGGACCTATTTAGCCCATTTCTGATAAGAATATGCATATCATTATTTTTCTACATGGGGATTATGGGTTCTATATTGTTTATAAATATACATAGGACCTATTTAACCAATTTTTTTTTAAGAATATGCATATAATTATTTTTCTACATGGGGATTATAGTTAGAATATTGTTTATAAATATATATATAGGAACCTATTTATGCCATTGCTTACAAAAATACGCATATCATTATTTTTCTACATATTGATTATGGGTGGAATATTGTTTATCAATATACATTGTAACCTATTTAACCCATTTCTGTTAACAATATGCTTATAATTATTTTTTTACATGGGGATTATGGATGGCATATTGTTAATAAATTTACATAGCAACATATTAAACCTATTTCTGATATGAATGTGCATATAATTATATTGGTATATGGGGATTATGGGTTGAATATTGTTTATAAATATACATAGGAACGTATTTAAGCCATTTCTGATAAGAATATGCATATAATTATTTTTCTACATGGGGATTATGGGTTGAATATTGTTTATACATTTACATAGGAACATATTAAACCTATTTCTGATATGAATATGCATAACATTATTTTTCTACATGGGGATTATGGGTGGAATATTGTTTATAAATATACATAGTAACCTATTTAACCCATTTCTGATAAGTATATGCATGTCATTATTATTCAGTATGGGGATTATAGGTGGAATATTGTTCATAAATATACATAGGAACTGATTTGATCTGATAAGAATATGCACATAATTATTTCTCTACATGGGGATTATGGGTGGAATAATGTTTGTAAATATACATAGTAACCTATTTAACCCATTTCTCATAAGAATATGCATATAATTATTTTTCTACATGGGGATTATGGATGGAATATTGTTTTTAAACATACATAGGAATATATTTATCCAATTTCTTATAAAAATAGGCATATAATTATTTTTCTACATATGGATTATGGGTGGAATATTGTTTATAAATATACATAGGAACGTATTTAAGCCATTTCTGATAAGATTATGCATATAATTTTTTTTCTATATGGGGTTATGGGTGGAATATTGTTTATAAACATACATAGGAACCTAATTAAAGCATTTCTGATAAGAATATGCATATAATTTTTTTTCTACATGGGGATTATTGGTGGAATATTGTTTATATACATACATAGGACCCTATTTAAGCAATTTCTGATAAGAATATGCATATAAATATTTTTCTACACAGGGATTATGGGTGAAATATTGTTTATAAATATACATAGGAACCTAATTAAGGCATTTCTGATAAAATATGCATATAATATTTTTTCTGCATGGGGATTATAGTGGGAAATTGTTTAAAAAATATACATAGGAACCTATTTAACCCATTTCTGATAAGAATATGCATATAATTATTTTTCTACATAGGGATTATGAATGGAATATTCATTCTAGTTAAACATAGGGATTATGAATGGAATATTCATTCTAGTTAAACATACAAAGGAATATTTTTAACCCATTTCTGATAAGAATACGAATATAATTATTTTTCTACATGGGGATTATGGGTGGAATATTGTTTATAAATATACATAGGCACATAGTTAACCCAATTTCTGATAAGAATATGTATATAAGTATTTTTCTATGGATTATGGGTGAAATAGTGTTTATTAATTTACATAGGAACATATTAAACATATTTCTGATATGAATATGCATAAAATTATTTTTCTACTTTGGGATTATGGGTGGAATATTGTTTATAAATTTACATAGCAACATATTAAACCTATTTCTGATATGAATGTGCATATAATTATATCGGTATATGGGGATTATGGGTTGAATATTGTTCATAAATATACATAGGAATGTATTTAAGCCATTTCTGATAAGAATATGCATATAATTATTTTTCTACATGGGGATTATGGGTGGAATATTGTTTATACATTTACATAGGAACATATTAAACCTATTTCTGATATGAATATGCATAACATTATTTTTCTACATGGGGATTATGGGTGGAATATTGTTTATAAATATACATAGTAACCTATTTAACCCATTTCTGATAAGTATATGCATGTCATTATTATTCAGTATGGGGATTATAGGTGGAATATTGTTCATAAATATACATAGGAACTGATTTGATCTGATAAGAATATGCACATAATTATTTCTCTACATGGGGATTATGGGTGGAATAACGTTTGTAAATATACATAGTAACCTATTTAACCCATTTCTCATAAGAATATGCATATAATTATTTTTCTACATGGGGATTATGGATGGAATATTGTTTTTAAACATACATAGGAATATATTTATCCAATTTCTTATAAAAATAGGCATATAATTATTTTTCTACATATGGATTATGGGTGGAATATTGTTTATAAATATACATAGGAACGTATTTAAGCCATTTCTGATAAGATTATGCATATAATTTTTTTTCTATATGGGGTTATGGGTGGAATATTGTTTATAAACATACATAGGAACCTAATTAAAGCATTTCTGATAAGAATATGCATATAATTTTTTTTCTACATGGGGATTATTGGTGGAATATTGTTTATATACATACATAGGACCCTATTTAAGCAATTTCTGATAAGAATATGCATATAAATATTTTTCTACACAGGGATTATGGGTGAAATATTGTTTATAAATATACATAGGAACCTAATTAAAGCATTTCTGATAAAATATGCATATAATATTTTTTCTGCATGGGGATTATAGTGGGAAATTGTTTAAAAAATATACATAGGAACCTATTTAACCCATTTCTGATAAGAATATGCATATAATTATTTTTCTACATAGGGATTATGAATGGAATATTCATTCTAGTTAAACATAGGGATTATGAATGGAATATTCATTCTAGTTAAACATACAAAGGAATATTTTTAACCCATTTCTGATAAGAATACGAATATAATTATTTTTCTATATGGGGATTATGGGTGGAATATTGTTTATAAATATACATAGGCACATAGTTAACCCAATTTCTGATAAGAATATGTATATAAGTATTTTTCTATGGATTATGGGTGAAATAGTGTTTATTAATTTACATAGGAACATATTAAACATATTTCTGATATGAATATGCATAAAATTATTTTTCTACTTTGGGATTATGGGTGGAATATTGTTTATAAATTTACATAGCAACATATTAAACCTATTTCTGATATGAATGTGCATATAATTATATCGGTATATGGGGATTATGGGTTGAATATTGTTCATAAATATACATAGGAATGTATTTAAGCCATTTCTGATAAGAATATGCATATAATTATTTTTCTACATGGGGATTATGGGTGGAATATTGTTTATACATTTACATAGGAACATATTAAACCTATTTCTGATATGAATATGCATAACATTATTTTTCTACATGGGGATTATGGGTGGAATATTGTTTATAAATATACATAGTAACCTATTTAACCCATTTCTGAAAAGTATATGCATATAATTATTTTTCAGTATGGGGATTATAGGTGGAATATTGTTTATAAATATACATAGGAACTGATTTAACCCATTTCTGGTAAGAACATGCATATAATTATTTTCTACATAGGGATTAATGGCAGAATACTGTTTTTAAATATACATAGTAACTTTTTAACCCATTTCTCATAAGAATATACATATAATTATTTTTCTACATGGGGATTATGGATGGAATATTGTTTCTTAAACATACATAAGAATATATTTATCCAATTTCTTATAAAAATACACATATAATTATTTTGCTACATATGGATTATGGGTGGAATATTGTTTATAAATATACATAGGAACGTATTTAAGCCATTTCTGATAAGAATATGCATATAATTATTTTTCTACATGGGGATTATGGGTGGAATATTGTTTATACATTTACATAGGAACATATTAAACCTATTTCTGATATGAATATGCATAACATTATTGTTCTATTTGGGGATTATGGGTGGAATATAGTTTATAAATATACATAGTAACCTATTTAACCCATTTCTGATAAGAATATGCACATAATTAGTTCTCTACATGGGGATTATGGGTGGAATAATGTTTGTAAATATACATAGTAACCTATTTAACCCATTTCTCATAAGAATATGCATATAATTATTTTTCTACATGGGGATTATGGATGGAATATTGTTTTTAAACATACATAGGAATATATTTATCCAATTTCTTATAAAAATACGCATATAATTATTTTTCTACATATGGATTATGGGTGGAATATTGTTTATAAATATACATAGGAACGTATTTAAGCCATTTCTGATAAGATTATGCATATAATTTTTTTTCTATATGGGGTTATGGGTGGAATATTGTTTATAAATACACATAGGAACCTAATTAAAGCATTTCTGATAAGAATATGCATATAATTTTTTTTCTACATGGGGATTATTGGTGGAATATTGTTTATATACATACATAGGACCCTATTTAACCAATTTCTGATAAGAATATGCATATAAGTATTTTTCTACACAGGGATTATGGGTGAAATATTGTTTATAAATATACATAGGAACCTAATTAAAGCATTTCTGATAAGAATATGCATATAATATTTTTTCTGCATGGGGATTATAGTGGGAAATTGTTCAAAAAATATACATAGGAACCTATTTAACCCATTTCTTATAAGAATATGCATATAATTATTTTTCTACATAGGGATTATGAATGGAATATTCATTCTAGTTAAACATAGGGATTATGAATGGAATATTCATTCTAGTTAAACATACAAAGGAATATATTTAACCCATTTCTGATAAGAATACGAATATAATTATTTTTCTACATGGGGATTATGGGTGGAATATTGTTTATAAATATACATAGGCACATAGTTAACCCAATTTCTGATAAGAATATGTATATAAGTATTTTTCTAGGGATTATGGGTGAAATAGTGTTTATTAATTTACATAGGAACATGTTAAACATATTTCTGATATGAATATGCATAAAATTATTTTTCTACATGGGGTTTATGGGTGGAATATTGTTTATAAATTTACATAGGACGCTATTTAACCCATTTCTGATACGAATATGCATATAATTATTTTTCTACATAAGGATTATTGGTGGAATACTGTTTTTAAACATACATAGTAACCTATTAAACCCATTTCTCATAAGAATATGCATATAACTATTTTTTTACATGGGGATTATGAATGGAATATTGTAGTTAAACATACATAGGAATATATTTAACCAATTTCTGATAAGAATATGCATATAAGTATTTTTCTACGTAGGGATGATGGGTGAAATATTGTTTATAAATATACATAGGGACCTATTTAGCCCATTTCTGATAAGAATATGCATATCATTATTTTTCTACATGGGGATTATGGGTTCAATATTATTTATAAATATACATAGGACCTATTTAACCAATTTTCTATTAAGAATATGCATATAATTATTTTTCTACATGGGGATTATAGTTAGAATATTGTTTATAAATATATATAGGAACCTATTTATGCCATTGCTTACAAAAATACGCATATCATTATTTTTCTACATATGGATTATGGGTGGAATATTGTTTATCAATATACATTGTAACCTATTTAACCCATTTCTGTTAACAAAATGCATATAATTATTTTTTTACATGGGGATTATGGAAGGAATATTGTTAATAAATTTACATAGCAACATATTAAACCTATTTCTGATATGAATGTGCATAACATTATTTTTCTACATGGGGATTATGGGTGGAATATTGTTTATAAATATATATAGTAACCTATTTAACCCATTTCTGATAAGTATATGCATGTCATTATTATTCAGTATGGGGATTATAGGTGGAATATTGTTTATAAATATACATAGGAACTGATTTAACCTGATAAGAATATGCACATAATTATTTCTCTACATGGGGATTATGGGTGGAATAATGTTTGTAAATATACATAGTAACCTATTTAACCCATTTCTCATAAGAATATGCATATAATTATTTTTCTACATGGGGATTATGGATGGAATATTGTTTTTAAACATACATAGGAATATATTTATCCAATTTCTTATAAAAATACGCATATAATTATTTTCTACATATGGATTATGGGTGAAATATTGTTTATAAATATACATAGGAACGTATTTAAGCCATCTCTGATAAGATTATGTATATAATTTTTTTTCTATATGGAGTTATGGGTGGAATATTGTTTATAAATATATATAGGAACCTAATTAAAGCATTTCTGATACGAATATGCATATAATTTTTTTTCTACATGGGGATTATTGGTGGAATATTGTTTATATACATACATAGGACCCTATTTAACCAATTTCTGATAAGAATATGCATATAAGTATTTTTCTACATAGGGATTATGGGTGAAATATTGTTTATAAATATACATAGGAACCTAATTAAAGCATTTCTGTTAAGAATATGCATATAATATTTTTTCTGCATGGGGATTATAGTGGGAAATTGTTTAAAAAATATACATAGGAACCTATTTAACCCATTTCTGATAAGAATATGCATATAATTATTTTTCTACATAGGGATTATGAATGGAATATTCATTCTAGTTAAACATAGGGATTATGAATGGAATATTCATTCTAGCTAAACATACAAAGGAATATATTTAACCCATTTCTGATAAGAATACGAATATAATTATTTTTCTACATGGGGATTATGGGTGGAATATTTTTTATAAATATACATAGGCACATAGTTAACCCAATTTCTGATAAGAATATGTATATTAGTATTTTTTCTAGGGATTATGGGTGAAATAGTGTGTATTAATTTACATAGGAACATATTAAACATATTTCTGATATGAATATGCATAAAATTATTTTTCTACATGGGGATTATGGGTGGAATATTGTTTATAAATATACATAGGACGCTATTTAACCCATTTCTGATACAAATATGCATATAATTATTTTTCTACATAGGGATTATTGGTGGAATACTGTTTTTAAATATACATAGTAACCTATTAAACCCATTTCTCATAAGAATATGCATATAACTATTTTTTTTACATGGGGATTATGAATGGAATATTGTAGTTAAACATACATAGGAATATATTAAACCAATTTCTGATAAGAATATACATATAAGTATTTTTCTACGTAGGGATGATGGGTGAAATATTGTTTATAAATATACATAGGGACCTATTTAGCCCATTTCTGATAAGAATATGCATATCATTATTTTTCTACATGGGGATTATGGGTTCAATATTGTTTATAAATATACATAGGACCTATTTAACAAATTTTCTATTAAGAATATGCATATAATTATTTTTCTACATGGGGATTATAGTTAGAATATTGTTTATAAATATATATAGGAACCTATTTATGCCATTGCTTACAAAAATACGCATATCATTATTTTTCTACATATGGATTATGGGTGGAATATTGTTTATCAATATACATTGTAACCTATTTAACCCATTTCTGTTAACAATGTGCATATAATTATTTTTTTACATGGGGATTATGGATGGAATATTGTTAATAAATTTACATAGCAACATATTAAACCTATTTCTGATATGAATGTGCATATAATTATATTGGTATATAGGGATTATGGGTTGAATATTGTTTATAAATATACATATGAACGTATTTAAGCCATTTCTGATAAGAATATGCATATAATTATTTTTCTACATTGGGATTATGGGCGGAATATTGTTTATACTTTTACATAGGAACATATTAAACCTATTTCTGATATGAATATGCATAACATTATTTTTCTACATGGGGATTATGGGTGGAATATTGTTTATAAATATGCATAGTAACCTATTTAACCCATTTCTGATAAGTATATGCATGTCATTATTATTCAGTATGGGGATTATAGGTGGAATATTGTTTATAAATATACATAGGAACTGATTTAACCTGATAAGAATATGCACATAATTATTTCTCTACATGGGGATTATGGGTGGAATAATGTTTGTAAATATACATAGTAACCTATTTAACCCATTTCTCATAAGAATATGCATATAATTATTTTTCTACATGGGGATTATGGATGGAATATTGTTTTTAAACATACTTAGGAATATATTTATCCAATTTCTTTTAAAAATACGCATATAATTATTTTTCTACATACGGATTATGGGTGGAATATTGTTTATAAATATACATAGGAACGTATTTAAGCCATTTCTGATAAGATTATGCATATAATTTTTTTCCTATATGGGGTTATGGGTGGAATATTGTTTATAAATATACATAGGAACCTAATTAAAGCATTTCTGATAAGAATATGCATATAATTATTTTTCTACATAGGGATTATGAATGGAACATTCTAGTTAAACATACAAAGGAATATATTTAAACCATTTCTGATAAGAATATGAATATAATTATTTTTCTACATGTGGATTGTGGGTGGAATATTGTTTAAAAATATACATAGGAACGTATTTAAGCCATTTCTGATAAGAATATGCATATAATTATATTTCTACATGGGGATTATGGGTGGAATATTGTTTATACATTTACATAGGAACATATTAAACCTATTTCTTTGATGGGTAAACCATTTCTGACACCATATTTCTCCAGGATTTCTGGGGCAGGAGGCTCCTTGTCATTCTTCGTTTCTTCAGCAGAGATGTCGCGGTTTTCAGCTTTGTCTTCAGAATTGCAGTGTGGAGATGCATCGTGCGTTTCTTTAGTATCTGGTGGAGCAGTAGAAGCATAACATTATTTTTCTACATGGGGATTATGGGTGGAATATTGTTTATAAATATACATAGTAACCTATTTAACCCATTTCTGATAAGTATATGCATATAATTATTTTTCAGTATGGGGATTATAGGTGGAATATTGTTTATAAATATACATAGGAACTGATTTAACCCATTTCTGGTAAGAATATGCATATAATTATTTTCTACGTAGGGATTAATGGTGGAATACTGTTTTTAAATATACATAGTAACCTATTTAACCCATTTCTCATAAGAATATGCATATAATTATTTTTCTACATGGGGATTATGGATGGAATATTGTTGTTAAACATACATAGGAATATATTTATCCAATTTCTTATAAAAATACGCATATAATTATTTTTCTACATACGGATTATGGGTGGAATATTGTTTATAAATATACATAGGAACGTATTTAAGCCATTTCTGATAAGAATATGCATATAATTATTTTTCTACATGGGGATTATGGGTGGAATATTGTTTATACATTTACATAGGAACATATTAAACCTATTTCTGATATGAATATGCATAACATTATTTTTCTACATGGGGATTATGGGTGGAATATTGTTTATAAATATACATAGTAACCTATTTAACCCATTTCTGATAAGTATATGCATGTCATTATTATTCAGTATGGGATTATAGGTGGAATATTGTTTATAAATATACATAGGAACTGATTTAACCTGATAAGAATATGCACATAATTATTTCTCTGCATGGGGATTATGGGTGGAATAATGTTTGTAAATATACATAGTAACCTATTTAACCCATTTCTCATAAGAATATGCATATAATTATTTTTCTACATGGGGATTATGGATGGAATATTGTTCTTAAACATACATTCGAATATATTTATCCAATTTCTTATAAAAATACGCATATAATTATTTTTCTACATATGGATTAAGGGTGGAATATTGTTTATAAATATACATAGGAACGTATTTAAGCCATTTCAGATAAGATTATGCATATAATTTTTTTTCTATATGGGGTTATGGGTGGAATATTGTTTATAAATATACATAGGAACCTAATTAAAGCATTTCTGATAAGAATATGCATATAATTTTTTTTCTACATGGGGATTATTGGTGGAATATTGTTTATATACATACATAGGACCCTATTTAACCAATTTCTGATAAGAATATGCATATAAGTATTTTTCTACACAGGGATTATGGGTGAAATATTGTTTATAAATATACATAGGAACCTAATTAAAGCATTTCTGATAAGAATATGCATATAATATTTTTTCTGCATGGGGATTATAGCGGGAAATTGTTTAAAAAATATACATAGGAACCTATTTAACCCATTTCTGATAAGAATATGCATATAATTATTTTTCTACATAGGGATTATGAATGGAATATTCATTCTAGTTAAACATAGGGATTATGAATGGAATATTCATTCTAGTTAAACATACAAAAGAATATATTTAACCCATTTCTGATAAGAATACGAATATAATTATTTTTCTACATGGGGATTATGGGTGGAATATTGTTTATAAATATACATAGGCACATAGTTAACCCAATTTCTGATAAGAATATGTATATAAGTATTTTTCTAGGGATTATGGGTGAAATAGTGTTTATTAATTTACATAGGAACATATTAAACATATTTCTGTTATGAATATGCATAAAATTATTTTTCTACATGGGGATTATGGGTGAAATATTGTTTATAAATATACATAGGACGCTATTTAACCCATTTCTGATACAAATATGCATATAATTATTTTTCTACATAGGGATTATTGGTGGAATACTGTTTTTAAATATACATAGTAACCTATTAAACCCATTTCTCATAAGAATATGCATATAACTATTTTTTTACATGGGGATTATGAATGGAATATTGTAGTTAGTATAAGTATTTTTCCACGTAGGGATGATGGGTGAAATATTGTTTATAAATATAGATAGGGACCTATTTCGCCTATTTCTGATAAGAATATGCATATCATTATTTTTCTACATGGGGATTATGGGTTCAATATTGTTTATAAATATACATAGGACCTATTTAACCAATTTTCTATTAAGAATATGCATATAATTATTTTTCTGCATGGGGATTATAGTTAGAATATTGTTTATAAATATATATAGGAACCTATTTATGCCATTGCTTACAAAAATACGCATATCATTATTTTTCTACATATGGATTATGGGTGGAATATTGTTTATCAATATACATTGTAACCTATTTAACCCATTTCTGTTAACAATATGCATATAATTATTTTTTTACATGGGGATTATGGATGGAATATTGTTTATAAATTTACATAGCAACATATTAAACCTATTTCTGATATGAATGTGCATCTAATCATATTGCTATATGTGGATTATGGGTTGAATATTGTTTATAAATATACATAGGAACGCGTTTAAGCCATTTCTGATAAGAATATGCATATAATTATTTTTCTACATGGGGATTATGGGTGGAATATTTTTGATACATTTACATAGGAATATATTAAACCTATTTCTGATATGAATATGCATAACATTATTTTTCTACAGGAGGATTATGGGTGGAATATTGTTTATAAATATACATAGTAACCTATTTAACCCATTTCTCATAAGAATATGCATATAATTATTTTTCTACATGGGGATTATGGATGGAATATTGTTGTTAAACATACATAGGAATATATTTATCCCATTTATCCCATTTCTTATAAAAATACACATATAATTATTTTTCTACATATGGATTATGGGTGGAATATTGTTTATAAATATACATAGGAACCTAATTAAAGAATTTCTGATAAGAATATGCATATAATTTGTTTCTACATGGGGATTATTGGTGGAATATTGTTTATATACATACATAGGACCCTATTTAACCAATTTGTGATAAGAATATGCATATAAATATTTTTCTACATAGGGATTATGGGTGAAATATTGTTTATAAATATACATAGGAACCTAATTAGGAATATATTAAACCCATTTCTGATAAGAATATGAATATAATTATTTTTCTACATGTGGATTGTGGGTGGAATATTGTTTATAAATATACATAGGAACGTATTTAAGCCATTTCTGATAAGAATATGCATATAATTATATTTCTACATGGGGATTATGGGTGGAATATTGTTTATACATTTACATAGGAACATATTAAACCTATTTCTGATATGAATATGCATAACATTATTTTTCTACATGGGGATTATGGGTGGAATATTGTTTATAAATATACATAGTAACCTATTTAACCCATTTCTGATAAGTATATGCATATAATTATTTTTCAGTATGGGGATTATAGGTGGAATATTGTTTATAAATATACATAGGAACTGATTTAACCCATTTCTGGTAAGAACATGCATATAATTATTTTCTACATAGGGATTAATGGCGGAATACTGTTTTTAAATATACATAGTAACTTTTTAACCCATTTCTCATAAGAATATACATATAATTCTTTTTCTACATGGGGATTATGGATGGAATATTGTTTCTTAAACATACATAGGAATATATTTATCCAATTTCTTATAAAAATACACATATAATTATTTTGCTACATATGGATTATGGGTGGAATATTGTTTATAAATATACATAGGAACGTATTTAAGCCATTTCTGATAAGAATATGCATATAATTATTTTTCTACATGGGGATTATGGGTGGAATATTGTTTATACATTTACATAGGAACATATTAAACCTATTTCTGATATGAATATGCATAACATTATTTTTCTACATGGGGATTATGGGTGGAATATTGTTTATAAATATACATAGTAACCTATTTAACCCATTTCTGATAAGAATATGCACACAATTATTTCTCTACATGGGGATTATGGGTGGAACAATGTTTGTAAATATACATAGTAACCTATTTAACCCATTTCTCATAAGAATATGCATATAATTATTTTTCTACATGGGGATTATGGATGAAATATTGTTTTTAAACATACATAGGAATATATTTATCCAATTTCTTATAAAAATACGCATATAATTATTTTTCTACATATGGATTATGGGTGGAATATTGTTTATAAATATACATAGGAACGTATTTAAGCCATTTCTGATAAGATTATGCATATAATTTTTTTTCTATATGGGGTTATGGGTGGAATATTGTTTATAAATATACATAGGAACCTAATTAAAGCCTTTCTGATAAGAATATGCATATAATTTTTTTTCTACATGGGGATTATTGGTGGAATATTGTTTATATACATACATAGGACCCTATTTAAGCAATTTCTGATAAGAATATGCATATAAGTATTTTTCTACACAGGGATTATGGGTGAAATATTGTTTATAAATATACATAGGAACCTAATTAAAGCATTTCTGATAAGAATATGTATATAATATTTTTTCTGCATGGGGATTATAGTGGGAAATTGTTTAAAAAATATACATAGGAACCTATTTAACCCATTTCTGATAAGAATATGCATATAATTATTTTTCTACGTAGGGATTATGAATGGAATATTCATTCTAGTTAAACATAGGGATTATGAATGGAATATTCATTCTAGTTAAACATACAAAGGAATATATTTAACCCATTTCTGATAAGAATACGAATATAATTATTTTTCTACATGGGGTTATGGGTGGAATATTGTTTATAAATATACATAGGCACATAGTTAACCCAATTTCTGATAACAATATGTATATAAGTATTTTTTCTAGGGATTATGGGTGAAATAGTGTTTATTAATTTACATAGGAACATATTAAACATATTTCTGATATGAATATGCATAAAATTATTTTTCTACATGGGGATTATGGGTGGAATATTGTTTATAAATATACATAGGACGCTATTTAACCCATTTCTGATACGAATATGCATATAATTATTTTTCTACATAGGGATTATTGGTGGAATACTGTTTTTAAATATACATAGTAACCTATTTAACCCATTTCTCATAAGAATATGCATATAACTATTTTTTTACATGGGGATTATGAATGGAATATTGTAGTTAAACATACATAGGAATATATTTAACCAATTTCTGATAAGAATATGCATATAAGTATTTTTCTACGTAGGGATAATGGGTTCAATATTGTTTATAAATATACATAGGACCTATTTAACCAATTTTCTATTAAGAATATGCATATAATTATTTTTCTGCATGGGGATTATAGTTAGAATATTGTTTATAAATATATATAGGAACCTATTTATGCCATTGCTTACAAAAATACGCATATCATTATTTTTCTACATATGGATTATGGGTGGAATATTGTTTATCAATATACATTGTAACCTATTTAACCCATTTCTGTTAACAATATGCATATAATTATTTTTTTACATGGGGATTATGGATGGAATATTGTTTATAAATTTACATAGCGACATATTAAACCTATTTCTGATATGAATGTGCATCTAATCATATTGCTATATGTGGATTATGGGTTGAATATTGTTTATAAATATACATAGGAACGCGTTTAAGCCATTTCTGATAAGAATATGCATATAATTATTTTTCTACATGGGGATTATGGGTGGAATATTTTTGATACATTTACATAGGAATATATTAAACCTATTTCTGATATGAATATGCATAACATTATTTTTCTACAGGAGGATTATGGGTGGAATATTGTTTATAAATATACATAGTAACCTATTTAACCCATTTCTCATAAGAATATGCATATAATTATTTTTCTACATGGGGATTATGGATGGAATATTGTTGTTAAACATACATAGGAATATATTTATCCCATTTATCCCATTTCTTATAAAAATACACATATAATTATATTTCTACATATGGATTATGGGTGGAATATTGTTTATAAATATACATAGGAACCTAATTAAAGAATTTCTGATAAGAATATGCATATAATTTTTTTCTACATGGGGATTATTGGTGGAATATTGTTTATATACATACATAGGACCCTATTTAACCAATTTGTGATAAGAATATGCATATAAATATTTTTCTACATAGGGATTATGGGTGAAATATTGTTTATAAATATACATAGGAACCTAATTAGGAATATATTAAACCCATTTCTGATAAGAATATGAATATAATTATTTTTCTACATGTGGATTGTGGGTGGAATATTGTTTATAAATATACATAGGAACGTATTTAAGCCATTTCTGATAAGAAGATGCATATAATTATATTTCTACATGGGGATTATGGGTGGAATATTGTTTATACATTTACATAGGAACATATTAAACCTATTTCTGATATGAATATGCATAACATTATTTTTCTACATGGGGATTATGGGTGGAATATTGTTTATAAATATACATAGTAACCTATTTAACCCATTTCTGATAAGTATATGCATATAATTATTTTTCAGTATGGGGATTATAGGTGGAATATTGTTTATAAATATACATAGGAACTGATTTAACCCATTTCTGGTAAGAACATGCATATAATTATTTTCTACATAGGGATTAATGGCGGAATACTGTTTTTAAATATACATAGTAACTTTTTAACCCATTTCTCATAAGAATATACATATAATTCTTTTTCTACATGGGGATTATGGATGGAATATTGTTTCTTAAACATACATAGGAATATATTTATCCAATTTCTTATAAAAATACACATATAATTATTTTGCTACATATGGATTATGGGTGGAATATTGTTTATAAATATACATAGGAACGTATTTAAGCCATTTCTGATAAGAATATGCATATAATTATTTTTCTACATGGGGATTATGGGTGGAATATTGTTTATACATTTACATAGGAACATATTAAACCTATTTCTGATATGAATATGCATAACATTATTTTTCTACATGGGGATTATGGGTGGAATATTGTTTATAAATATACATAGTAACCTATTTAACCCATTTCTGATAAGAATATGCACACAATTATTTTTCTACATAGGGATTATTGGTGGAATACTGTTTTTAAATATACATAGTAACCTATTTAACCCATTTCTCATAAGAATATGCATATAACTATTTTTTTACATGGGGATTATGAATGGAATATTGTAGTTAAACATACATAGGAATATATTTAACCAATTTCTGATAAGAATATGCATATAAGTATTTTTCTACGTAGGGATGATGGTTGAAATATTGTTTATAAATATACATAGGGACCTATTTAGCCCATTTCTGATAAGAATATGCATATCATTATTTTTCTACATGGGGATTATGGGTTCTATATTGTTTATAAATATACATAGGACCTATTTAACCAATTTTTTTTAAGAATATGCATATAATTATTTTTCTACATGGGGATTATAGTTAGAATATTGTTTATAAATATATATAGGAACCTATTTATGCCATTGCTTACAAAAATACGCATATCATTATTTTTCTACATATTGATTATGGGTGGAATATTGTTTATCAATATACATTGTAACCTATTTAACCCATTTCTGTTAACAATATGCTTATAATTATTTTTTTACATGGGGATTATGGATGGAATATTGTTAATAAATTTACATAGCAACATATTAAACCTATTTCTGATATGAATGTGCATATAATTATATTGGTATATGGGGATTATGGGTTGAATATTGTTTATAAATATAAATAGGAACGTATTTAAGCAATTTCTGATAAGAATATGCATATAATTATTTTTTTACATGGGGATTATGGGTTGAATATTGTTTATACATTTACATAGGAACATATTAAACCTATTTCTGATATGAATATGCATAACATTATTTTTCTACATGGGGATTATGGGTGGAATATTGTTTATAAATATACATAGTAACCTATTTAACCCATTTCTGATAAGTATATGCATGTCATTATTATTCAGTATGGGGATTATAGGTGGAATATTGTTTATAAATATACATAGGAACTGATTTAACCTGATAAGAATATGCACATAATTATTTCTCTACATGGGGATTATGGGTGGAATAATGTTTGTAAATATACATAGTAACCTATTTAACCCATTTCTCATAAGAATATGCATATAATTATTTTTCTACATGGGGATTATGGATGGAATATTGTTTTTAAACATACATAGGAATATATTTATCCAATTTCTTATAAAAATACGCATATAATTATTTTTCTACATATGGATTATGGGTGGAATATTGTTTATAAATATACATAGGGACGTATTTAAGCCATTTCTGATAAGATTATGCATATAATTTTTTTTCTATATGGGGTTATGGGTGGAATATTGTTTATAAATATACATAGGAACCTAATTAAAGCCTTTCTGATAAGAATATGCATATAATTTTTTTTCTACATGGGGATTATTGGTGGAATATTGTTTATATACATACATAGGACCCTATTTAAGCAATTTCTGATAAGAATATGCATATAAGTATTTTTCTACACAGGGATTATGGGTGAAATATTGTTTATAAATATACATAGGAACCTAATTAAAGCATTTCTGATAAGAATATGCATATAATATTTTTTCTGCATGGGGATTATAGTGGGAAATTGTTTAAAAAATATACATAGGAACCTATTTAACCCATTTCTGATAAGAATATGCATATAATTATTTTTCTACATAGGGATTATGAATGGAATATTCATTCTAGTTAAACATAGGGATTATGAATGGAATATTCATTCTAGTTAAACATACAAAGGAATATATTTAACCCATTTCTGATAAGAATACGAATATAATTATTTTTCTACATGAGGATTATGGGTGGAATATTGTTTATAAATATACATAGGCACATAGTTAACCCAATTTCTGATAAGAATATGTATATAAGTATTTTTCTAGGGATTATGAGTGAAATAGTGTTTATTAATTTACATAGGAACATATTAAACATATTTCTGATATGAATATGCATAAAATTATTTTTCTACATGGGGATTATGGGTGGAATATTGTTTATAAATTTTCATAGCAACATATTAAACCTATTTCTGATATGAATGTGCATATAATTATATTGGTATATGGGGATTATGGGTTGAATATTGTTTATAAATATACATAGGAACGTATTTAAGCCATTTCTAATAAGAATATGCATATAATTATTTTTCTACATGGGGATTATGGGTGGAATATTGTTTATACATTTACATAGGAACATATTAAACCTATTTCTGATATGAATATGCATAACATTATTTTTCTACATGGGGATTATGGGTGGAATATTGTTTATAAATATACATAGTAACCTATTTAACCCATTTCTGATAAGTATATGCATGTCATTATTATTCAGTATGGGGATTATAGGTGGAATATTGTTTATAAATATACATAGGAACTGATTTAACCTGATAAGAATATGCACATAATTATTTCTCTACATGGGGATTATGGGTGGAATAATGTTTGTAAATATACATAGTAACCTATTTAACCCATTTCTCATAAGAATATGCATATAATTATTTTTCTACATGGGGATTATGGATGGAATATTGTTTTTAAACATACATAGGAATATATTTATCCAATTTCTTATAAAAATACGCATATAATTATTTTTCTACGTATGGATTATGGGTGGAATATTGTTTATAAATATACATAGGAACGTATTTAAGCCATTTCTGATAAGATTATGCATATAATTTTTTTCTATATGGGGTTATGAGTGGAATATTGTTGATAAATATACGTAGGAACCTAATTAAAGCATTTCTGATAAGAATATGCATATATTTTTTTTTCTACATAGGGATTATGAATGGAATATTCATTCTAGTTAAACATAGGGATTATGAATGGAATATTCATTCTAGTTAAACATACAAAGGAATATATTTAACCCATTTCTGATAAGAATACGAATATAATTATTTTTCTACATGGGGATTATGGGTGGAATATTGTTTATAAATATACATAGTAACCTATTTAACCCATTTCTGATAAGTATATGCATATAATTATTTTTCAGTATGGGGATTATAGGTGGAATATTGTTTATAAATATACATAGGAACTGATTTAACCCATTTCTGGTAAGAATATGCATATAATTATTTTCTACATAGGGATTAATGGTGGAATACTGTTTTTAAATATACATAGTAACCTATTTAACCCATTTCTCATAAGAATATGCATATCATTATTTTTCTACATGGGGATTATGGATGGAATATTGTTTCTTAAACATACATAGGAATATATTTATCCAATTTCTTATAAAAATACACATATAATTATTTTGCTACATATGGATTATGGGTGGAATATTGTTTATAAATATACATAGGAACGTATTTAAGCCATTTCTGATAAGAATATGCATATAATTATTTTTCTACATGGGGATTATGGGTGGAATATTGTTTATACATTTACATAGGAACATATTAAACCTATTTCTGATATGAATATGCATAACATTATTTTTCTACATGGGGATTATGGGTGGAATATTGTTTATAAATATACATAATAACCTATTTAACCCATTTCTGATAAGTATATGCATGTCATTATTATTCAGTATGGGATTATAGGTGGAATATTGTTTATAAATATACATAGGAACTGATTTAACCTGATAAGAATATGCACATAATTATTTCTCTACATGGGGATTATGGGTGGAATAATGTTTGTAAATATACATAGTAACCTATTTAACCCATTTCTCTTAAGAATATGCATATAATTATTTTTCTACATGGGGATTATGGATGGAATATTGTTTTTAAACATACATAGGAATATATTTATCCAATTTCTTATAAAAATACGCATATAATTATTTTTCTACATATGGATTATGGGTGGAATATTGTTTATAAATATACATAGGAACTTATTTAAGCCATTTCTGATAAGATTATGCATATAATTTTTTTCTATATGGAGTTATGGGTGGAATATTGTTTATAAATATAGATAGGAACCTAATTAAAGCATTTCTGATAAGAATATGCATATAATTTTTTTCTACATGGGGATTATTGGTGGAATATTGTTTATATACATACATAGGACCCTATTTAACCAATTTCTGATAAGAATATGCATATAAGTATTTTTCTACACAGGGATTATGGGTGAAATATTGTTTATAAATATAAATAGGAACCTAATTAAAGCATTTCTGATAAGAATATGCATATAATATTTTTTCTGCATGGGGATTATTGGTGGAATATTGTTTATATATATACATAGGACCCTATTTAACCAATTTCTGATAAGTATATGCATATAAGTATTTTTCTACATACTTTCTAAGAATATGCATATAATTTTTTTTCTACATGGTGATTATTGGTGGAATATTGTTTATATATATATACATAGGACCCTATTTTACCAGTTTCTGATAAGAATATGCATATAAGTATTTTTCTATATGGGGTTATGGGTCAAATATTGTTTATAAATATACATAGGAACCTAATTAAAGCATTTCTGATAAGAATATGCATATAATATTTTTTCTACAATGGGATTATAGTGGGAAATTGTTTATAAATATACATAGGAACCTATTTAACCCATTTCTGATAAGAATATGCATATAATTATTTTTCTACATAGGGATTATTAATGGGATATTCTACTTAAACATACAAAGAAATATATTTAACCTATTTCTGATAAGAATATGAATATAATTATTTTTCTATATGGGGATTATGGGTGGAATATTGTTTATAAATATACATAGGAACAAAGTTAAGCCATTTCAAATAAGAATATGTAGGGGGCGTGGCCTGACCTGGCATTAAGATGGCTGCTTAGTTCATCAGCTCCTGCTCTCACACGACCTGAATTCTGCCTAACGGAGGATCAATCGACCCGACACTGAGCCAAACTATGGGGACTGCCTCCCGGAATACCTCCGCCTCACGGTCCCGCTCCCCGAGGGAACAAGCGGATAACACTGGACATAATATCCCTGAGATGTTCAGAACGAACAGAGGTAACATGGCGCCCTCCCGCCAGAGGAGCTCACAGGCCGCAACATCCTCACAACTGGGAGCGCCGTCTCTCACGCTCCCTGTCAGCCTGACGAACGAGAATTCCGCGGAGGAACAAACTCACCTCCCCCAGTTAAACATTAATGATCTGCGGATGATTGCAGCAGATATAAAGGACACCCTTGCTGCCGCCATCTCGGAGCTACGCCTTGACCTTCGCGCCTTAACTGACAGAGTCGCGACAACGGAACAAACGGCCGAACAACAGGACTTACAGCTGCGCAAAAACTACCCGCCATGTCGATACCCATACTCTTCAGATGAGAGACATGCAGAGGCATATCGAGGACCTCGATAATAGGGGTAGAAGACATAATTTAAGGATCAGGTGGCTCCCTGAGTCAATTGAGGGGGAGCATCTGACGCCCTCTGTCACCAGCTTGTTCAATGGTATCTTACACAGACCCCTCCATACACCAGTCGACTTTGAGAGGATTCACTGCGCATTACGACCCAAAGGAAGGGACACAGACCCACCCAGGGATATAATCTGCTGCTTGACTGACTACAAGATTAAGGAGGACATCCTTAGACAGGCCAGAAGCATCCCTCAAATAATACATGAAGGGAAGTCAGTCCAAATATTTCAAGATCTCTCAGGCATAACTTCCTAACACCGCAGAGATTTGAAACCCCTGCTAGACACACTTCGCTCCAAAGGAATCACATACAAATGGAAGTTTCCTTTCTGTTTGGCAGCCACCTCGCAGGGTCGCACTGCATTCCTCAAAGTGCCTGAGGACCTTCCCTACTTTTGTGAGGCGCTCAACATCCCGCTAGTGGAAGTACCTAATTGGTATGCGGAATTTCGCCGCTCTGCAATGCGCAGAGATCGCCCCCCTGCAGATCCTATGGAGGCTGTAAACTCTGTACAACGAAGGAGAAGGTCACCGTCTGCCTCTGAACACCACGGCCCACGCCGCACCCAGCACCGCAACTTTAGGGCATCCGAATCACCCACCTCAAGAAAAGCCAGACGGGATCGCTGATTCCCTGGAAGGATTCGACAGTAGCCTGATAATACCGCCAAGCCATGTTTTAACCTCTCAGTTGCCTTGTGCGGCTCCCCCGTTCTGATCTCCCCCCTCAATACCAGTACCTAACTTTCTGACAGGGGACAATATGAACTGTTTGCATTTCGTTTAATGACACTGGAAAAAGAAAAACAGGGAACTTTTCTTAGCCACCCCGCTTCTACCATCGGACTCTGAACTCCTGTGAGTCGAACTACGACCCCCAAGATGCCTCACGCGCGCACTCCGGATATGCACGCCCACTCTTGTATAGGAAGCGGAAGCCCTACACTCTACAGTACATCGCTGTGAAAACCCCCGGCTCATCAGCTAATAGCGGTACGTGCACCACAGGCAATGACGCTGCCCAGCCTTCGTTCCCGACGCCTTGGAACACATACAAGGATCAAGAGCAGGACGCATGGATTACCGCTCAAACACACTACGACTACTGTCCTGGATCGCTATGGTAACCGAACCCTAACAACTCCATCGCAGTTAGAAGATCCGCACGCCATCCGAAACTCCAGGGCTAACCTTCAATGAACAACCACCCGCTGACTACAGGACACCCCCTTTATCCGGACACGGGCCCTCCAGACATAGCTGCTCCTCACCGTCGGTGCACAAGGCGGACTTTCAGAAGATCATCCCATACTGAAACCCTGACCTGCTGGCATCCCAGGAGTTGGACACTGGCATGGGCACGTACCCCTCAAGGTACTTGCTATCGTATGCGGAAGTTTGTGGCTAGACACCGTCATCCCACACGTACTCTATGATTTCCCATATCATCTCTGTATGTCTTCGTCTGCCACCCTGATGATAGCTATGCCAGTAGACAGGACAAAAACGCTCAAAGGGGTGAACCCTTTGCACTTTTTCAATGTCATTAACCCAGTGCAATATTTTGCAACAGTTCTCCGTTTACAGGTATTTCCCAGTGTGTGCCTCATCGTGCACACTTATCTTTATGTTGTGTTGCTCCGTTGAGCATAATTTACTAAATGTTACATGTTACTTATATTGGGTTTGCATACTCAGGGCATGAGCTGGACAACCTTGACGGTTACTGTCCGAGTTGCATGGCGCCTTGGCATTCGTATCCTGGGGTCCCCTCCAGGGCCTTAATCGGACAGGGAGAGGACCTCAGAGGGGCGAATCTAACGTGCATGGAGCCTGATCATATGACTTCCGCTCCTGATGCCCACACCTAAGTGAACAAGCACTGTTGTTGTAGTTTTGTATTATTCATGCATATCCATACCCTTTATCTTGCCCGCTCAACCTCACCTCCCACACAAGATGTGCAGGGATCTGACACTTGCTCCCACGACTGAAGGACAAACAGCACTTCCACACCGTACATAACGCAATAAAGGTTGTGGGAGGGGGGGTAAAGGGAAGGGAAGGAGGGGAAAAAAAAAACAACACACAAACAAAAAGGGACAAACAGTCACATACACTCCTCCTTACTTACAACTCCATGGTCGAGAGATAGCAAGAGATTTGCATATCTCACACCACCACAAGCCCTCTTGTGTCTTGTCTACGCTAACCCCCACACAGTGAAGGTGCGTTGCCTGTATTCCACCGATCAATTCTCTTGATTAGAGATAACGGGATAGTAATTCATCCCTGTTACCTCTTCGGTTACTCCTTGGCGCTCTATATATCATAATACAGTCTGCCCTTATCATACATAGAGCACCAATAACCCATTCCTACCCCCTCTAACCTGTTCTGCCCAACCCCGACGGAGGACATGGACACCCAACACGCATCCACAGCCGAAAAGCATACACTCACGTCTCTCAATCTCAAATCCATCAATATACGCGGCCTAAATACTCCCGATAAAAGATCCCTCCTACTCTCCTCACTGCATAAATCCAAAACCCATATTGCACTTATTCAGGAAACCCACTTTAGATCTGATACAATCCCCAAATTACAGGACAAACATTTCCCGACAGTTTATCACGCGACTAATGACGAGGCTAAGTCCAAAGGGGTTTGCATCCTAATATCTAAAAACTGTCCCCTCAAGGTCTCTACTACCCAAACCGACCCGTACGGAAGATTCCTATTCATAAAAGGTGACCTTTATGGAAAACAAATCACTATTGTCAACTTGTACGCACCCAATGAACGACAGGTCCCCTTTTTTCGCACCACACTCCAATCACTTATGACTTTCAGCTCGGGCACACTTAATGGGAGGGGATTTTAATGTGCCCTTCAATCCTTCTCTTGATACGTCCAATGGTCACTCCTCTCTCACTTATAGAGCTCTTCGCGTCATCAAAACACTATTTAAAGACCTATTAGTGCACGATACCTGGCGCACACTGCATCCTGATGGTAAGGATTTCACCTTTTATTCTCCACCACATTCTAAATATACCCGCATAGACTATTTCTTTCTCTCCCAAAATGACCTCCTCTTGCTAAAGACGACTAATATCGAACCAATGGTCCTTTCAGACCACAACCCTATAACTTTGACCCTACACTTGCCCACTGCGAGGACACGTCCCCAAATATGGAGACTGGACAACTCCCTACTTACG
The DNA here is from genome assembly GCF_042186555.1 of Aquarana catesbeiana. Lineage (NCBI taxonomy): Eukaryota > Metazoa > Chordata > Amphibia > Anura > Ranidae > Aquarana > Aquarana catesbeiana. Next base: position 533,468,932 of record NC_133325.1, on the reverse strand, counting down.
GATACAGCACTCGCCAGTACGATCTCCCAACAGCTTACCAACTACTTCACTGAAAATGGAGTAGGTGACACATCACATGAAGTAGTCTGGGCTGCACATAAGTGCGTCATAAAAGGCACATTCATATCTATGGCCGCACAACGACACAAACTCTGAAAAGCTAAACTAGACAACCTGACTAACCGCATCACTAAGTTGGAACAAAAACACAAAAAATCCTTAGCATCGGAAGCACTCGCAGAACTGACTCAAGCCAGGAATGAGCTTTTGGAAGAATTACACACAATTGTTAAGCGTAAAATACACATTACAACGAAAATGCTTCCCGGGTGGGAAGCCCGATGCTTCCCGGGTGGGAAGCCCGAGACAACACCACCAAAGCACTAAACATCCATCATTGGCTAACCACAACAAAAGCACGCGGCTTCTTCCTGTCCCTGGATGCGGAGAAGGCGTTCGACAGGGTAACTTGGGACTTTATGGAGGCAACCTTATCTTCTATAGGCCTCCCAACGCATTTAATTCAAATGATAATGGTTCTTTACACCCCTCCCACAGCTAAAGTGAGAGTGAATGGGCACCTGTCGGACGCCTTCTCCATATCCAAATGGTACTAGACAGGGATGCCCCCTGTCCCCTTTGATTTTTATTCTTACTATGGAACCCCCTCCTACGCAAACTTTGAGAAAACCAAGACATTAAAGGAGTAGAGATTAATCATAAGCAATTTAAAGTAGCGGCATATGCGGACGATATCCTACTATTCCTCACAGACCCAATTACGACCATCCCCAATCTTCTCAAAGACTTTGATACCTTTAAATCCCTCACAAACCTAAAAATAAACTTCTCCAAATCAAAAGCCCTTAACATCTCTCTACCTAACGACATCGTCATGCAATGCAAACAAAACTTTCCGTTCAGCTGGGAAACCAAAGAAATCACATACCTAGGCATTAAAATACCTACCAAACTGACAGATATCTTTAGACTAAATTTCTTACCTATCCTACAAACCCTCCAAAACGACCTACAAAAATGGAATATGAGACCCTTTTCTTGGTTTGGCAGAGCAGCTGTCCTAAAAATGAATGTGCTACCTAGATTGCTTTACCTATTCCAAACCATACCCGTAAACATTCCTATACCTTTTTTTTCCACACTCAAAAAGCTATGTAGAAATTTTATTTGGTCCTCCAAACAACCTAGACTAAACTGGACTAGATTGACGACTCCCAAATCGCTGGGGGGGCTACAAATACCGGACATACAAAAATATTACTGGGTCTGTCACCTCTCCAGAATTGTCGACTGGCACTTTAACGACACCAATAAAGACTGGGTATCTATCGAAAACGTATAGACACCGATGACTCCCCTCTTAAGATACACCAGCATTATCATCTTATAATACAGGGTTAGAGCTCACAACTGCACTCCTGACGTATTAATTTGTCTTCTCTTCCTTCAGATACAAATCAGCAAAAAGTGCAGATACAATTGTTGATACTATGTTCCATAAGGTACTGCTTTATCCCTTAGGATTTATCTGTTATATTCATCTTATGTATCCTTATGACATGTACCTCTGTAACTCCTGCTGTAATCTTGTGAAAACTCAATAAAATATCTAAAAAAAAAAAAAAAAAAAAAAAAAAGAATATGTATATAAATATTTTTCTAGGGATTATGGGTGAAATATTGTTTATTAATTTACTTAGGAACCTATTTAACCCATTTCTGATAAGAATATGCATATAGGTATTTTTCTACATAGGGATTATGGGTGAAATATTGTTTATAAATATACATAGGAACCTATTTAGCCCATTTCTGATAAGAATATGCATATCATTATTTTTCTACATGGGGATTATGGGTCTAATATTGTTTATAAATATACATAGCAACATATTAAACCTATTTCTGTTTGAATATGCATATAATTATTTTGCTATATGGGGATTATGGATTGGATATTGTTTATAAATATACTTAGGAACCTATTTATCCCATTTGTTATAAAAATATGCATACCATTATTTTTCTACATATGGATTATGGGTGGAATATGTTTATAAATATACATTGTATCCTATTTAACTCATTTCTGTTAAGAATTTGCATATAATTAATTTTTTACATGGGGATTATGGATGAAATGTTGTTTATATATTTACATAGCAACATATTAAACCTATTTCTGATATGAATAGCTATATGGGGATTATGGGTTGAATATTGTTTATAAATATACATAGGAACGTATTTAACCCATTTCTGATACGAATATGCATATAATTATTTTTCTACATGGGTATTATGGGTGGAATATTGTTTCTACATTTACATAGGAACATATTAAACCTATTTCTAATATGAATATGCATAACATTATTTTTCTAAATGGGGACTATTGGTGGAATATTGTTTATAAATATACATAATAACCTATTTAATCCATTTCTGATAAGAATATGCATATAATTATTTTTCAGTATGGGGATTATAGGTGGAATATTGTTTTTAAATATGCATAAGAACCTATTTAACCTATTTCTGAATAAATATACATATACATATTGAACACATTGCTGATAAGAATATTCATATAATTATTTTTCTTCATAGGGATTATTGGTGGAATACTGTTTTTATATATATATACATAGGAACCTATTTAACCCATTTCTGAAAAGAATATGCATATAAGTATTTTTCTACATAGGGATGATGGGTGAAATATTGTTTTTAAATATGCATAAGAACCTATTTAACCCATTTCTGATAAAAATGCACATATTATTTTTCTACTTGTGGATTATGAGTGGAATATTGTTTATAAATATACATAGGAACCTATTTAACCCAATTCTGATAAGAATATGCATATGATTTTTTTTTCTGTATGGGGATTATGGGTGGAATGTTGACTATAAATGTACAAAGGATCTAATTAACCAATTTCTGATAAGAATGTTCATATAATTATTTTTCTACATCAGGATTATGGGTGAAATATTGTGTATAAATATTACATAGGAAACTATTTACCCTATTTCTGTGAAGAATATGCACATCATTAGTTTTCTATATGGGGATTATGGGTAGAATATTGTTTATAAATATAGCTAGGAACCTATTTAACCAATTTCTGATAAGAATATGCATATAATTTATTTTCTATTTGGGGATTATGGGTGGAATATTGTTAATAAATATATATGGGAGACTATTAAACCCATTCCTGATAAGAATATGTATATAATTATTTTTCTATATGTGGAATATATTGTTTAGAAATATACAGCGCAACCAATCTAACCAATTTCTGATAAGAATATGCATATAATTATTTTTCTATATGGGGATTATGGGTGGAATATTGTTTATAACTATAAATAGCAACCTATTTAACCCATTTTTGATAAGAATATGCATATAATTATTTTTCTACATGGGGATTATGGTTGGAATATTGTAGTTTAACATATATAGGAATGTATTTAACCTATTTCAGATATGAATATGCATAAAATATTTTTTCTACACTGGGATTATGGGTGGAACATTGTTTATAAAAATATTCATAGCAACATATTAAACCTATTTCTAATATGAATATGCATATAATTATTTTTCTATATGGGGATTATGAGTGGGATATTGTTTGTAAATATACATAGGAACCTATTTAACCCATTTCTGATAAAAATACACATATCGATATTTTTCTACATGTGGATTATGTGTGGAATATTGTTTATAAATATACATAGGAACCTTTTTAACCCAATTCTGATAAGAATATGCATATCATTTTTTTCTGTATGGTGATTATGGGTGGAATGTTTTCTGTAAATATACAAAGGAACCTAATTAACCCATTTCTGATAAGAATATGCATATAATTATTTTTCTACATCAGGATTATCGGTGAAATATTGTGTATAAATATACATAGGAACCTATTTACCCCATTTCTGTGAAGAATATGCATATAATTATTTTTCTATATGGTGAATATTGGTGGAATATTGTTTATAAATATAGATAGGAACCTATTTAACCCATTTCTGATAAGAATATGCATATTAGTTATTTTCTATATGGGGATTATGTGTGGAATATTGTTAATAAATATACATGGGAGCCTATTAAACCCATTTCTGAAAAGAATATGTATATAATTATTTTCCTATATGGGGAATATGGCTATAATATTGTTCAGAAATATACAGAGCAACCAATTTAACCCATTTCTGATAACAATATGCATATAATTATTTTTCTACAATGGGATTATGGTTGAAATATTATTTATAATTATACATAGCAACATATTAAACCTATTTCTCACAAGAATATGCATTACATTTTTTTCTACTTTGGGATTATGGGTGGAATATTGTTTATAAATATACATGGGAGTCTATTTAACCCATTTCTGATAAGAATATGCATATAATTTATTTTCTAAATGGGGATTATGGGTGGAATATTGTTACTAAATATACATGGGCGCCTGTTAAACCCATTTCTGATAAGAATATGTATATAATTATTTTCTGTATGGGGATTATGGCTGAAATATTGTTTAGAAATATACAGAGCAACCAATTGAACCCATTTCTGATAAGAATATGCATATAATAATTTTTCTACAAGAGGATTATGGTTGGAATATTATTTATAAATATACATAGCAACATATTAAACCTATTTCTGATATGAATATGCATATAATTATATTGCTATATGGGGATTATGGGTTGAATATTGTTTATAAATATACATAGGAACGTATTTAACCCATTTCTGATTCGAATATGCATATAATTTTTTTCTACATGGGGATTATTGGTGGAATATTGTTTATATATATACATAGGACCCTATTTAACCAATTTCTGATAAGAATATGCCTATAATTATTTTTCAATATGGGGACTATGGGTGGAATATTGTTTATAAATATACAAAGGAACCTATTTAACCCATTTCTGAAAAGAATATGCATATAAGTATTTTTCTACATAGGGATGATGGGTGAAATATTGTTTTTAAATATGCATAAGAACCTATTTAACCCATTTCTGATAAAAATACACATATCATTATTTTTCTACTTGTGGATTATGGGTGGAATATTGTTTATAAATATACATAGGAACCTATTTAACCGAATTCTGATAAGAATATGCATATAATTTTTTTTCTGTATGGGGATTATGGGTGGAATGTTGTCTATAAATGTACAAAGGAACCTAATTAACCAATTTCTGATAAGAATATTCATATAATTATTTTTCTACATGGGGATTATGGGTGGAATATTGTTTCTACATTTACATAGGAACATATTAAACCTATTTATTATAAGAATATGCATATAATTATTTTTCAGTATGGGGATTATAGGTGGAATATTGTTTATAAATATACAAAAGAACTTATTTAAATCATTTCTGGTAAGAATATTCATATAATTTTTTTCTACATGGGGATTATTGGTGGAATATTGTTTATATATATACATAGGACCCTATTTAACCAATTTCTGATAAGAATATGCCTATAATTATTTTTCAATATGGGGATTATAGTGGAAAGTTGTTTATAAATATACATAGCAACATATTGAACACATTTCTGATAAGAATATTCATATAATTATTTTTCTACATAGGGATTATTGGTGGAATACTGTTTTTAAATATACATAGTAACCTATTTAACCCATTTCTCATAAGAATATGCATATAACTATTTTTATACATGGGGATTATGAATGGAATATTGTAGTTAAACATACATAGGAATATATTTAATGAATATTGTTTATAAATGTACATGGGAGCCTATTTAACCCATTTCTGATAAGAATATGCATATAATTTATTTTCTATATGGGGATTATGGGTGGAATATTGTTACTAAATATACATGGGCGCCTGTTAAACCCATTTCTGATAAGAATATGTATATAATTATTTTTCTGTATGAGGATTATGGCTGAAATATTATTTATAAATATACATAGCAACATATTAAACCTATTTCTGACAAGATTATGCATTAAAAAAATGTCTACATTGGGATTATGGGTGGAATATTGTTTATAAATATACATGGGAGCCTATTTAACCCATTTCTGATAAGAATATGTATATCATTATTTGTCTATCATGGTATTATGGCTAAAATATTGTTTAGAAATATACAGAGCAACCCATTTAACCCATTTCTGATAAGAATATGCATATAATTATTTTTCTACAAGGGGATTTATGGTTGGAAAATCATTTATAAATATACATAGCAACATATTAAACCTATTTCTAATATGAATATGCATATAATTATTTTTCTATATGGGGATAATGGGTGGGATATTGTTTTTAAATATGCATAAGAACCTAATTAACCCATTTCTGATAAAAGTACACATATCATTATTTTTCGACATGTGGATTTATGAGTGGAATATTGTTTATAAATATACATAGGAACCTATTTAACCCAATTCTGATAAGAATATACATATAATTTTTTTTCTGTATGGGGATTATGGGTGGAATGTTGTACAAAGGAACCTAATTAACCAATTTCTGATAAGAATATTCATATAATTATTTTTCTACATCAGGATTATGGGTGAAATATTGTGTATAAATATACATAGGAACCTATTTACCCCATTTCTGTGAATATGCACATCATTATTTTTCTATATGGGGATTATGGGTAGAATATTGTTTATAAATATAGCTAGGAACCTATTTAACCCATTTCTGATAAGAATATGCATATCATTTATTTTCTATTTGGGGATTATGGGTGGAATATCGTTAATAAATATATATGGGAGCCTATTAAACCCATTCCTGATAAGAATATGTATATAATTATTTTTCTATATGTGGAATACGGCTATTATATTGTTTAGAAATATACAGCGCAACCAATCTAACCAATTTCTGATAAGAATATGCATATAATTATTTTTCTACATGGGGATTATGGGTGGAATATTGTTTATAACTATACATAGCAACCTATTTAACCCATTTTTGATAAGGATATGCATATAGTTATTGTAGTTTAACATATATAGGAATGTATTTAACCTATTTCAGATATGAATATGCATAAAATTATTTTTCTATATTGGGATTATGGGTGGAACATTGTTTATAAAAATATTCATAGCAACATATTAAACCTATTTCTAATATGAATATGCATATAATTATTTTTCTATATGGGGATTATGGGTGAAATATTGTTTGTAAATATACATAGGAACCTATTTAACCCATTTCTGATAAAAATACACATATCATTATTTTACTACAAGTGGATTATGGGTGGAATATTGTTTATAAATATACATAGGAACCTTTTTAACCCAATTCTGATAAGAATATGCATATCATTTTTTTTCTGTATGGGGATTATGGGTGGAATGTTGTCTGTAAATATACAAAGGAACCTAATTAACCCATTTCTGATAAGATATGCATATAATTATTTTTCTACATCAGGATTATTGATGAAATATTGTGTATAAATATACATAGGAACCTATTTACCCCATTCTGTGAAGAATAGGCATATAATTATTTTTCTATACGGTGAATATCGGTGGAATATTGTTTATAAATATAGATAGGAACCTATTTAACCCATTTCTGATAAGAATATGCATATCATTTATTTTCTATATGGGGATTATGTGTGGAATATTGTTAATAAATATACATGGGAGCCTATTAAACCCATTTCTGATAAGAATATGTATATAATTTTTTTTCTATATGGGGAATATGGCTATAATATTGCTCAGAAATATACAGAGCAACCAATTTAACCCATTTCTGATAACAATATGCATATAATTATTTTTCTACAATGGGATTATGGTTGAAATATTATTTATAAATATGCATAGCAACATATTAAACCTATTTCTCACAAGAATATGCATTACATTTTTTTCTACATTGAGATTATGGGTGGAATATTGTTTATAAATATACATGGGAGCCTATTTAACCCATTTCTGATAAGAATATGCATATAATTTATTTTCTATGTGGGGATTATGGGTGGAATATTGTAACTAAATATACATGAGCGCCTGTTAAACCCATTTCTGATAAGAATATGTATATAATTATTTTTCTGTATGGGGATTATGGCTGAAATATTGTTTAGAAATATACAGAGCAACCAATTGAACCCATTTCTGCATATAATAATTTTTCTACAAGAGGATTATGGTTGGAATATTATTTATAAATATACATAGCAACATATTAAACCTATTTCTGACAAGAATATGCATAAACAAATTTCTACATTGGGATTATGGGTGGAATATTGTTTATAAATATACATGGGAGCCTATTTAACCCATTTCTGATAGGAATATGTATATCATTATTTGTCTATAAAGGTATTATGGTTGAAATATTGTTTAGAAATTTACAGAGCAACCCATTTAACCCATTTCTGATAAGAATATGCATATAATTATTTTTCTATATGGGGATTATGAGTGGAATATTGTTTATAAATATACATAGGAACCTATTTAACCCATTTCTGATAAGAATATGCATGTAATTATTTTTCTACAAGGGGATTATGGTTGGAATATTATTTATAAATATACATAGCAACATATTAAACCTATTTCTAATATGAATATGCATATAATTATTTTTCTATATGGGGATAATGGGTGGGATATTGTTTTTAAATATGCATAAGAACCTATTTAACACATTTCTGATAAAAATATACATATCATTATTTTTCGACATGTGGATTATGAGTGGAATATTGTTTATAAATATATATAGGAACCTATTTAACCCAAGTCTGATAAGAATATACATATAATTTTTTTTCTGTATGGGGATTATGGGTGGAATGTTGTCTATAAATGTACAAAGGAACCTAATTGACCCATTTCTGATAAGAATATTCATATAATTATTTTTCTACATTAGGATTATGGGTGAAATATTGTTTATAAATATAGCTAGGAACCTATTTAACCCATTTCTGATAAGAATATGCATATAATGTATATTCTATTTGGGGATTATGGGTGGAATATTGTTAAGAAATATACATGGGAGCCTATTAAACCCATTTCTGATAAGAATATGTATATAATTATTTTTCTATATGGGGAATACGGCTATTATATTGTTTAGAAATATACAGAGCAACCAATCTAACCAATTTCTGATAAGAATATGCATATAATTATTTTTCTACATGGGGATTAGGGTGGAATATTGTTTATAACTATACATAGCAACCTATTTAACCCATTTTTCATAAGAATATGCATATAATTATTTTTCTACATGGGGATTATGGTTGGAATATTGGAGTTTAACATACATGGAAATGTATTTAACCTATTTCAGATATGAATATGCATAAAATATTTTTTCTACATTGGGATTATGGGTGGAACATTGTTTATAAAAATATTCATAGCAACATATTAAACCTATTTCTAATATGAATATGCATATAATTATTTTTCTATATGGGGATTATGAGTGGGATATTGTTTGTAAATATACATAGGAACCTATTTAACCCATTTCTGATAAAAATACACATATCAATATTTTTCTACATGTGGATTATGTGTGGAATATTGTTTATAAATATACATAGGAACCTATTTAACCCAATTCTGATAAGAATATGCATATCATTTATTTCTGTATGGGGATTATGTGTGGAATGTTGTCTATAAATATACAAAGGAACCCAATTAACCCATTTCTGATAAGAATATGCATATAATTAATTTTCTACATCAGGATTATCGGTGAAATATTGTGTATAAATATACATAGGAACCTATTTACCCCATTTCTGTGAAGAATATGCATATAATTATTTTTCTATACGGTGAATATTGGTGGAATATTGTTTATAAATATAGATAGGTACTTATTTAACCCATTTCTGATAAGAATATGCATATCATTTATTTTCTATATGGGGATTATGTGTGGAATATTGTTAATAAATATACATGGGAGCCTATTAAAGTAATTTCTGATAAGAATATGTATATAATTATTTTTCTATATGGGGAATATGGCTATTATATTGTTCAGAAATATACAGAGCAACCAATTTAACCCATTTCTGATAACAATATGCATATAATTATTTTTCTACAATGGGATTATGGTTGAAATATTATTTATAAATATACATAGCAACATATTAAACCTATTTCTCACAAGAACATGCATTACATTTTTTTCTACATTGGGATTATGGGTGGAATATTGTTTATAAATATACATGGGAGCCTATTTAACCCATTTCTGATAAGAATATGTATATAATTATTTTTCTATATGTGGAATACGGCTATTATATTGTTTAGAAATATACAGCACAACCAATCTAACCAATTTCTTATAAGAATATGCATATAATTATTTTTCTACATGGGGATTATGGGTGGAATATTGTTTATAACTATACATAGCAACCTATTTAACCCATTTTTGATAAGAATATGCATATAATTATTTTTCTACATGGGGATTATGGTTGGAATATTGTAGTTTAACATATATAGGAATGTATTTAACCTATTTCAGATATGAATATGCATAAAATAATTTTTCTACATTGGGATTATGGGTGGAACATTGTTTATAAAAATATTCATAGCAACATATTAAACCTATTTCTAATATGCATATGCATATAATTATTTTTCTATATGGGGATTATGAGTGGGATATTGTTTGTAAATATACATAGGAACCTATTTAACCCATTTCTGATAAAAATACACATATCATTATTTTTCTACATGTGGATTATGGATGGAATATTGTTTATAAATATACATAGGAACCTATTTAACCCAATTCTGATAAGAATATGCATATAATTATTTTTCTATATGGGGATTATGGGTGGAATATTGTTTGTAAATATACATAGGAACCTATTTAACCCATTCTGATAAAAATACACATATCATTATTTTTCTACATGTGGATTATGGGTGGAATATTGTTTATAAATATACATAGGAACCTATTTACCCCATTTCTGTGAAGAATATGCATATCATTATTTTTCTATATGGGGATTATAGGTGGAATATTGTTTATAAATATAGCTAGGAACCTATTTAACCCATTTCTGATAAGAATATGCATATCATTTATTTTCTATATGGGGATTATGGGTGGAATATTGTTACTAAATATACATGGGCGCCTGTTAAACCCATTTCTGATAAGAATATGTATATAATTATTTTTCTGTATGGGGATTATGGCTGAAATATTGTTTAGAAATATACAGAGCAACCAATTGAACCCATTTCTGATAAGAATATGCATATAATAATTTTTCTACAAGAGGATTATGGTTGGAATATTATTTATAAATATACATAGCAACATATTAAACCTATTTCTGATATGAATATGCATATAATTATATTGCTATATGGGGATTATGGGTTGAATATTGTTTATAAATATACATAGGAACCCATTTCTGATTTGAATATGGATATAATTATTTTTCTACATGGGGATTATGGGTGGAATATTGTTTCTACATTAACATAGGAACATATTAAACCTATTTCTGATATGAATATGCATAACATTATTTTTCTAAATGGGGACTATGGGTGGAATATTGTTTATAAATATACATAATAACCTATTTAATCCATTTCTGATAAGAATATGCATATAATTATTTTTCAGTATGGGGATTATAGGTGGAACATTGTTTATAAATATACAAAATAACTTATTTAAACCATTTCTGGTAAGAATATGCATATAATTTTTTTTCTACATGGGGATTATTGGTGGAATATTGTTTATATATATACATAGGACCCTATTTAACCAATTTCTGATAAGAATATGCCTATAATTATTTTTCAATATGGGGATTATAGTGGAAAGTTGTTTATAAATATACATAGCAACATATTGAACACATTTCTGATAAGAATATTCATATAATTATTTTTCTACATAGGGATTATTGGTGGAATACTGTTTTTAAATATACATAGTAACCTATTTAACCCATTTCTCATTAGAATATGCATATAACTATTTTTTTACATGGGGATTATGAATGGAATATTGTAGTTAAACATACATAGGAATATATTTAACCAATTTCTGATAAGAATATGTATATCATTATTTTTCTACTAGGGGATTATGGGTGGAATATTGTTTATAAATATACATAGGAACCTATTTAACCCATTTCTGAAAAGAATATGCATATAAGTATTTTTCTACATAGGGATGATGGGTGAAATATTGTTTTTAAATATGCATAAGAACCTATTTAACCCATTTCTGATAAAAATACACATATCATTATTTTTCTACTTGTGGATTATGGGTGGAATATTGTTTATAAATATACATAGGGACGGGGGGGCGTGGCCGGATGTGAGGGAGAGAAGACGTGCTGCGGCTGAGCTCCGCTCTCGCATAGATCCTGATACCGATCCTGGCTCGAATATCTCATCCACCTCCACCTAATCCGGCATTCTGGGGTCCAAGAGGTCCTACAGCACCAAGCGGACCCCCCCGCCACCTTCGGGTAAGACCCGTTCGTCACCCGCGGCCTATACCCGCTCCTCGGCCGCCGCCATCTTGTCCACGAGGCCTCCTATCTCCACAATGTCGGCTGGTACACAGACACAAACCCTCTCTGAGCTGTCTGCAGCACCGGCAGCCTCACATGCAGAGCTTCTAGCTGCTATAAAAACGGGCAATGACTCTGTCATGGTCAAGATAGACCACCTAGTCACGGATGTCAGCCTTATAAGGCATGACATGGACAAATTTAGGTCCCGGTTCGCTGAGGCCGCATCTCCCAGCTAGAGGACGATACCAGAGCTGACTCCAGGGACCTCCGTGCCCTGCAATTGCAAGTGAAAGCCCTGCAAGAAAAGTCCATAGACACTGAGAACAGACTGAGGAGGAACAATATTCGTGTCATAGGTCTCCCTGAGAGAGCAGAGGGGGCTAAACCGGCTGAATTTGCAGAATCCTTCCTCCTCTCTCTCCTGGATATCCCTGCCATGCCTCCTACGTATGTAGTGGAGAGGGCCCACAGGGTTCCCCCTGCTCCCCCTATAACTGGAGCCCCGCCGAGACCATTCCTCCTCAGGCTCCTGAACTACAGAGACCAGGACAAACTGCTTGCTGCAGCCAGGGAGAAGCAAGAATTACGCTTCAACAATGCCAAGATAATGCTCTTTCCCGACTATTCCCCAGAGATACAGCAAAGACGGAAGCAAGACGACGCCTGAGAGACAAAGGATTAAAATTCAGCTTACTTTACCCTAGCAAGCTTCGTGTGATTGATGGCGAAAAAGCTCACTTCTTCATGGATCCTGAGGCAGCTCTCTCCTGGCTGGATGGTCGTGGCTAAATTTCAGCTCTGTATCCCCAGGTACTGTGACATGACTCAATTAACCGGCAAGCCTCAATCCTATTATTTTCCCCCCTTTTCACTTGGATCTACTATCAATAACCCTTACTTACCCTTGGGGTCATGTTACCTACTGCGGATCTCCACTTTTCAAAATTTCCAAATGACGCGCTGAGATTCTGACCCCATCTTCATTTGCACTGCAAGCTGACCCCATACTTTTTTCTTTTTCGCTGGACTTTTACTTTTCTCCCTCCCCCTATTTTCTTATGGCCCTACTTCATTTCACAACCCCAGTTGGATAAGTCATTCACCGTGTGTGTGAACTGAGCACTATATTGAGAGCCGGACTGCTCGCCCTCCTGTTGAGCGAACTACACAACCACCCCAACAGGATCTCCACGCAACAGATCACTCACTTCCCCTCCTGCACTCCCCCTCCATCTACCCCCATTTGGAGGCGGTATATCACCCCACGGTTGAGGGGAATAGAACAAGTTCCCACCCCCCTACCAAGACCACGGACTGGTCTGTAGTAAAAACATTACAGAGGGATAACCCTATTTAAGGGTACACCTACAGTTAGAGGTTGTTTTCTCTTTTTTTTGGGTAAAACTGTTCCCGCTCTCCTCCCCGGTTCAAATTTTTTTCTTTTGGAGAGGAGATGGGAATTAGTAGGATAAGCACTCAGTGCTTGGGTCGTTTATGTTTTAGTTTGTTGTTTTTATTGTTAGTGTAAAATGGTTGCTGCAGTGGTCAATTGTTACCGCCACATGGTGGGGTGCTCGGGGATTTTGCTGCCTGTGAGTTGCCCTCCCATATGCCCCTCCTACTATCCGGTTCTACATCGGTTCCCCTTCTACATATGGCTACCTCCCTAACTGAAAAGTTTACTGTCCTCTCATGGAATATCAGAGGCCTGAATTCCAAATTCAAGCGCGCACTATTAACCAAATACCTGAAACTCCACTCCCCTCATATTATTCTTCTCCAAGAGACTCACCTCACAGGCAGCAAGGTCCTGACTCTTAAAAAACCCTGGATACAGAGGTCCGTGCATGCTACATACTCCTCCTACGCAAGGGGGGTCTCAATACTAATTGCCAAGAAATTCCCATGCACAATTGAGGAAGTATGCACGGACCCCCAGGGTAAATTTGTTATTTTGGTGTTTAGACATTGGTCTCAGAGATATATTGTGATTAATATTTACATACCTCCACCCTTTTCTCCAAGCCTTCTCTATACAGTCCTGGAAAAAGCGGCCCCCTTTTGCCCCGGGAAACTTTTGGTAATGGAGGATTTTAATGCTATTCTCTCCCCAAACATGGATAGACCTGCCCCTCCTAAAAAACACAACTCTGACTTACTCTCCTGGGCACAGGCAATGGGCATGGAGGAGATATGGAGATGGAGACACCCTGCCCTTAGGGCTTACTCGTGCTTCTCGGCTTCCCACAAAACTGCCTCAAGAATAGACTTAGCTTTCTCCAACCAATCGCTGTTAGCAGACGTAGTGGAGGCCTCCTTATCTTCCCAGTGGTCTATCTGATCATAGCCCTCTGGTTGTGGAGTTCCGCTCGTCTGCATGTCGGGATGCGGCTTTGTGGAGGCTGGGGGCACAGTGGATCTCTCACCCTGAGGTGGCTGACATTATCCCGCCCGGGTTGACAGATTTTTGGGATCACAATAGGGAATCTTCATCTCCGCAAATAGTTTGGGACACATTCAAGGCCTACTCCAGAGGTCTATACATTTCCACCATAGCCAGTGTTAAGAAACAGCAGGGCCACTCCAACAGTCAGTTGATGACCAGAATGCAGTGTTCAGTGCAGACCCCTCGCCCTCTCATTTTGATTCGCTCAATGCAGCGCAGAGTGCATTAAACATACATATGTCAGAGGTCACCAGGCTAGACATACACAAAGGTAGACAGCGGTTATTGAGCAAGGGGACAAAAACGGTCGGTTCTTGGCTATGATGGCTCAACATGACCATCCACTCACTGTTGTCTCCAGTCTACGCTCCTCTGGGGGAGATGTAGTGATGTCGCAGTCTGCAATATTGGAGGCTTTCGGTGCTTTTTATGAGAAGCTCTATGACTCCTCTCTCCCCTCCGATTTCCGACCCGAGTCATTGCGGGACCTCTTGGATCCGCTGGCACTCAGTTGGCTCTCGGACGAGGAGAGACAGTCACTGGTCCAGCCTTTTACGGCACTGGAAGTTTCAAATGTTATCCGCTCCTTCACCACTGGTAAGGCACCAGGGCCAGAAAATACGGACTCCCAGTTGATTTCTATCGAACTCACTGCGAGCTGCTGGCAACCATTCTGGCCCAGCTGTATACTACCTGCTTATCCAAGGGTGATTTACCTCCATCAATGCATCAGGCATATTTGACCTTAATTCATAAGCCCCCCAAGGAGCTATGTACATCATACAGACCAATCGCATTATTGAATAATGATCTTAAAATCTTAACCAAACTCCTGGCCTCCCGTCTTTATCCATTGCTGCCATCAGTAATTGATCCCGACCAAACAGGTTTTATGCCCAAGAGATCTACTGATATAAATCTCAGAAGACTTTTCACAAATATCCATACCCAGCATGACAATTCGGGGACAAGGGCCATTGCCCTATTGGACATAGAGAAGGCTTTCGATACGGTGGAGTGGCCCTTTCTTTGGGAAACTCTCCGGAGAATGGGCTTTCCTCTACAGTTCATTTCGTGGTTACAGACTATATATAAGTGCCCCACCTCTTCGATACATCTTGGCTCCAGTTTGTCGTCTCCCTTCAGACTGTTTAGGGGAACTAGACAGGGCTGCCCTCTCTCCCCGGCCTTGTTTGCCATAGCCATTGAGTCAGTTGCTGAAGCCTTGCGTACATCGCCCCATATTAAGAAGAGAGGGTAGCGTACATCGCCCCATATTGCTAGAAGAGAGGGTAGCCCTGTACGCAGATGATATGGTCCTTTTTCTCGCGGATGCTGGCCCATCGCTCCAAGGAGCAGTTCTAGACACATTCTCTGAAGTTACAGGTTTGCGGGTTAATTGGTCAAAATCCACCATATTTCCGATAGATCAGGAGGCTAGGAACACCTCTCCCCCTGACAGTCCGTTAAGATGGGTGGACACCTTCAAATATCTTGGGGTTCAGGTCTCATCTCATGCCCAGGATTTCATTAAGCTAAATCTTGATCCAGTATTGGATGATATGAGACCTAAACTCAAACTATGGAGCAATTTACCTCTATCAGTTTGGGGTAGAGTGAATCTCCTCAAGATGAAAATTATTCCCAAACTCACCTATCTTTTTCGTCACTCCCCGCAGTGGATCCCCAAATCATTCTTCACCAAACTCAATCAAAGATTCTCAGATTTCTTGTGGGGCCCCACCCCACCTAGATACAAACTGTCTACCTTGATGAGGCCAACATCTCAGGGCGGCATGGCTTTCCCGGACTGTTATAAATATTTTCTAGCCCCACAGTTAGTGACGGTGGTCTGGTGGTTAGTCCCTGACAAAACCAATGCGGCCTCAGCTTTGGAGGCTACAGTGGTGGGTTCCTGGGAGACCCTCCAGCTTTTAATACATAGAGGTCCACGCGGCCCTCACCCACTAACCCCATCCATGCATACTACCCTGCGAGCATGGAGAACGGGTCTTAATATTAGTAAACACAATCTCTCTGAACCCTCCCCCAACGCCCCGTTATGGTCAAACCCCAATCTACCACATTTCTTTAAGCTTTCAGACCCCCCAAATATGGACTAAATACGGCATCAAACTAATATCACATGTTATATCACAGACTTCATTACTTTCCTTCGACCAGTTGTCCGCAATGTATAACTTACCGAAACACTACCAGTTCCGCTATTTCCAATTGGCACATGCATTTGCTGCCCAATTTCCCCACTCTTCTTGCATCCTGACTCAATCCGAGCTGGAGAGGACGCTCCGATACGGCTGCGCTGAAAAACCTACTTCGCGTTTGTACGCGCATCTGATCTTTGCGTCCTTACCATCTCTAGATGGACTTTGGTCCCGTTGGTAACGCGATATCCCTGCGTTGGATGACGACGACTGGGATGACGTCTGGGATTTCCCCTTCAGGTCACTCGTTTCCATAAGAGACAGAGTGGTACAATTCAAAATTGTCTATAGGGCCTATTTTACCCCACCTTATGAACCCTCAGCACTCTCCGGAATGCTGGAGATGTGGTGTATCTCCAGGAGACTTCGCACACATCTTCTAGCACTGCCCAAGAATACAACAATACTGGAGAGAGGTACTTGATCTAACTAATAAGGTGGCCTCAACTAACCTTTCTCCTCTGATGGAGATATGTATACTAGGCTTGTTAGAAAATCTTGTTCCTACCATAGCCATACGCACACTGATCAGTCAATTACTATTCTATGCCAGGAAAAATATCACAATGCAGTGGAAAAAATCTAACCCCCCATCAATTACACAGTGGAAACATTTAGAACCTCCCGTTATACAAAGACACATATGCTAACAGAGGTTGTCCCTTGAAATTTGATA
Source organism: Aquarana catesbeiana (assembly GCF_042186555.1). Classification (NCBI taxonomy): domain Eukaryota; kingdom Metazoa; phylum Chordata; class Amphibia; order Anura; family Ranidae; genus Aquarana; species Aquarana catesbeiana. The sequence continues at coordinate 533,450,874 of NC_133325.1, read as the reverse complement.
AAGTCTGGCGTAAATGGATGGAGAAAATGAATATTTCATAATAAAAATAGTTTTACAGTAACTGTCAGGTCAAATTACTGATTAGAATAGCGTGCTCCTAGACCCATTTGTCTATAATTCCAGGCTTGTATATCCTATGGTATCTAACGGTCTATTTCCCTCTGAGGAGGACCATTTGTATACTTTTATACTGTTAATATTTATATGTAATTTGGCAACTCACGCTGTCTGACGCCTTACTAAACTAGATGTGGTGTTGATGTACTGTAGCAACCAAGTGTTACCGTTTGTTTGTCACAAAATCTTAATAAAAATATATTTAAAAAAAAATATATACATAGGGACCTATTTAACCAAATTCTGATAAGAATATGCATATAATTTTTTTCTGTATGGGGATTATGAGTGGAATGTTGTCTATAAATGTACAAAGGAACCTAATTAACCAATTGCTGATAAGAATATTCATATAATTATTTTTCTACATGGGGATTATGGGTGGAATATTGTTTCTACATTTTACATAGGAACATATTAAACCTATTTCTGATATGAATATGCATAACATTATTTTTCTAAATGGGGACTATGGGTGGAATATTGTTTATAAATATACATAATAACCTATTTAATCCATTTCCATGGGGATTATAGTGGAAAGTTGTTTATAAATATACATAGGAACCTATTTAACCCAATTCTGATAAGAATATGCATATAATTTTTTTTTTCTGTATGGGGATTATGTGTGGAATATTGTTAATAAATATACATGGGAGCCTATTAAACTAATTTCTGATAAGAATATGTATATAATTATTTTTCTATATGGGGAATATGGTTATAATATTGTTCAAAAATATATAGAGCAACCAATTTAACCCATTTCTGATAACAATATGCATATAATTATTTTTCTACAATGGGATTATGGTTGAAATATTATTTATAATTATACATAGCAACATATTAAACCTATTTCTCAAAAGAATATGCATTACATTTTTTTCTACATTGGGATTATGGGTGGAATATTGTTTATAAATATACATGGGAGTCTATTTAACCCATTTCTGATAAGAATATGCATATCATTTATTTTCTAAATGGGGATTATGGGTGGAATATTGTTACTAAATATACATGGGCGCCTGTTAAACCCATTTCTGATAAGAATATGTATATAATTATTTTTCTGTATGGGGATTATGGCTGAAATATTGTTTAGAAATATACAGAGCAACCCATTTAACCCAATTCTGATAAGAATATGCATGTAATTATTTTTTACAAGGGGATTATGGTTGGAATATTATTTATAAATATACATAGCAACATATTAAACCTATGTCTAATATGAATATGCATATAATTATTTTTCTATATGGCGATAATGGGAGAGATATTGTTTTTAAATATGCACAAGAACCCATTTCTGATAAAAACACACATATCATTATTTTTCTACTTGTGGATTATGGGTGGAATATTGCTTGTAAATATACATGGGAGCCTATTTAACCCATTTCTGATAAGAATATGTATATAATTATTTTTCTATATGTGGAATACGGCTATTATATTGTTTAGAAATATACAGCGCAACCAATCTAACCAATTTCTGATAAGAATATGCATATAATTATTTTTCTACATGGGGATTATGGGTGGAATATTGTTTATAACTATACATAGCAACCTATTTAACCAATTTTTGATAAGAATATGAATATAATTATTTTTCTACATGGGGATTCTGGTTGGAATATTGTAGTTTAACATATATAGAAATGTATTTAACCTATTTCAGATATGAATATGCATAAAATTATTTTTCTATATTGGGATTATGGGTGGAACATTGTTTATAAAAATATTCATAGCAACATATTAAACCTATTTCTAATATGAATATGGATATAATTATTTTTCTATGTATATTTAAAAACAGTATTCCAGCTATAATCCCTATGTAGAAAATAATTATATGCATATTCTTATGAGAAATGGGTTAAATAGGTTACTATGTATATTTATAAACAAAATTCCACCCATAATCCCCATGTAGAAAAATAATGTTATGCATATTCATATCAGAAAGAGGTTTAATATGTTCCTATGTAAATGTATAAACAATATTCAATCCATAATCCCCATGTAGAAAAATAATTAAATGCATATTCTTATCAGAAATGGCTTAAATACGTTCCTATGTATATTTATATACAATATTCAACCCATAATCCTCATATAGCAATATAATTATATGCATATTCATATCAGAAATAGGTTTAATATGTTGCTATGTAAATTTATAAACACTATTCCATCCATAATCCCCATGTAAAAAAATAATTATATGCATATTCTTAACAGAAATGGGTTAAATAGGTTACAATGTATATTTATAAACAATATTCCACCCATTATCCATATGTAGAAAAATAATGATATGCATATTTTTTAAGAGAAATGGGATAAATAGGTTCCTATATATATTCATAAAAATATTCTATTTATAATCCCCATGTAGAAAAATCATTATATGCATATTCTTATCAGAAATTGGTTAAATAGGTCCTATGTATATTTATAAACAATATTCAATCCATAATCCCCATATAGCAAAATAATTATCTGCATATTCTTATCAGAAATGGGCTAAATAGGTCCTATGTATATTTATAAACAATATTCAATCCATAATCCCCATATAGCAAAATAATTATCTGCATATTCTTATCAGAAATGGGCTAAATAGGTTCCTATGTATATGTATAAACAATATTCCATCCATAATCCCCATGTAGAAAAATAATCATATGCATATTCTTATGAGAAATGGGTTAAATAGGTTACTATGAATATTTATAAACAATATTCCACCCATAATCCCCATGTAGAAAAATAAGTTTATTCATATTCATATCAGAAATAGGTTTAATATGTTCCTATGTATATTTATAAACAATATTCCACCAATAGCCCCATATAGAAAAATAATTATATGCATATTCGTATCAGAAATGGGTTAAATAGCATCCTATGTATATTTATAAACAATATTCCACCCATAATCCCCATGTAGAAAAATACTTATATACATATTCTTATCAGAAATGGGTTAACTATGTTCCTATGTATATTTATAAACAATATTCCACCCATAATCCATATGTAGAAAAATAAATATATGCGTATTTTTATAAGAAATTGGATAACTATATTCCTGTGTATGTTTAACAACAATATTCCACCCATAATCCCTATGTAGAAAATAATTATATGCATATGCTTACCAGAAATGGGTTAAATAAGTTCCTATGTATATTTATAAACAATATTCCACCTATAATCCCCATACTGAAAAATAATTATGTGCATATTCTTATCAGAAATGGGTTAAATTGGTTACTATGTATATTTATAAACAATATTCCACCCATAATCACCATGTAGACAAATAATGTTATGCATATTCATATCAGAAATAGGTTTAATATGTTCCTATGTAAATGTAGAAACAATATCTCACCTATAATCCCCATGTAGAAAAATAATTATATGCATATTCTTATCAGAAATGGCTTAAATATGTTCCTGTGTATATTTATAAACAATATTCAACCCATAATCCCCATAGATCAATTTAATTACATGCATATTCATATCAGAAATAGGTTTAATATGTTGCTATGTAAATTTATAAACAATATCCAATCCATAATCCCCATGTAAAAAAATAATTATATGCATATTCTTAACAGAAATGGGTTAAATAGGTTACAATGTATATTTATAAACAATATTCCACCCATAATCCATATGTAGAAAAATAATGATATGCATATTTTTATAAGAAATGGGATAAATAGGTTCCTATATATATTTATAAACAATATTATATCTATAATCCCCATGTAGAAAAATGATTATATGCATATTTTTATCAGAAATTGGTTAAATAGGTCCTATGTATTTTTAAAAACAATATTCAATCAATAATCCCCATATAGCAAAAAAATTATATGCATGTTCAAACAGAAATACGTTTAATATGTTGCTATGTATATTTATAAACAATTTTCCACCCATAATCCCCATGTAGAAAAATACTTACATGCATATTCTTATCAGAAATGGGTTAAATAGGTTCCTATGTATACTTATAAATAATATTCCACCCATAATCCCCATGTTGAAAAATAATTATATGCATATTCTTATCAGAAATGGGTTAAATAGGTTCCTATGTATATTTATAAACAATTTCCCACTATAATCCCCATGTAGAAAAAATATTATATGCATATTCTTATCAGAAATGCTTTAATTAGGATCCTATGTATATTTATAAACAATATTTCACCCATAATCCCTATGTAGAAAAATACTTATATGCATACTCTTATCAGAAATTGGTTAAATAGTGTCCTATGTATGTATATAAACAATATTCCACCAATAATCCACATGTAGAAAAAAAAATATATGCATATTCTTATCAGAAATTCTTTAATTAGGTTCCTATGTATATTTATAAACAATATTCCACCCATAACCCCATATAGAAAAATAAATATATGCATAATCTTATCAGAAATGGCTTAAATATGTTCCTATTTATATTTATAAACAATATTCCACTCATAATCCATATGTAGAAAAATAATTATATGTGTATTTTTATAAAAAATGGGATAAATAGGATAAATATATTCCTATGTATGTTTAACAACAATATTCCATCTATAATCCCCATGTAGAAAAATAATTATATGCATATTCTTATGAGAAATGGGTTAAATAGGTTACTATGTATATTTAAAAACAGTATTCCACCCATAATCCCTATGTAGAAAATAATTATATGCATATGCTTACCAGAAATGGGTTAAATAATTTCCTATGTATATTTATAAACAATATTCCACCTATAATCCCCATATAGCAATATAATTATATGCATATTCATATCAGAAATAGGTTTAATATGTTGCTATGTAAATTTATAAACAATATTCCACCCATATTCCCCATGTAAAAAAATAATGATATGCATATTCTTAACAGAAATGGTTTAAATAGGTTACAATGTATATTTATAAACAATATTCCACCCATAATCCATATGTAGAAAAATAATGATATGCATATTTTTATAAAAAATGGGATAAATAGGTTCCTATATATATTTATAAACAATATTCTATCTATAATCCCCATGTAGAAAAATGATTATATGCATATTCTTATCAGTAATTAGTTAAATAGGTCCTATGTATATTTATAAACAATATTCCACCCATAATCCCCATGTAGAAAAATAATTATATGCATGTTCTTATCAGAAATGGGCTAAATAGGTTCCTATGTATACTTATAAACAATATTCCACCCATAATCCCCATGTAGAAAAATAATTATATGCATATTCTTATCAGAAATTGGTTAAATATATTCCTATGTATGTTTAACTACAATATTCCATCCATTATCCCCATGTAGAAAAATAATTATATGCATATTCTTATGAGAAATGGGTTAAATAGGTTACTATGTATATTTTAAAACAGTATTTCACTCATAATCCCCATACAGAAAAATAATGATATGCATATTCTTACCAGAAATGGGTTAAATAGGTTACTATGAATATTTATAAACAATATTCCACCCATAATCCCCATGTAGAAAAATAATTTTATTCATATTCATATCAGAAATAGGTTTAATATGTTCATATGTAAATTAATAAACAATATTTCACCCATAATCCCTATGTAGAAAAATACTTATATACATATTCTTATCAGAAATGGGGTAACTATGTTCCTATGTATTTTTATAAACAATATTCCACCCATAATCCCCATGTAGAAAAATAATTATATTCATACTCTTATCAGAAATGGGTTAAGTATATTCCTTTGTATGTTTAACTAGAATATTCCATTCATAATCCCTATGTAGAAAAATAATTATATGCATATTCTTATCAGAAATGGGTTAAATAGGTTCCTATGTATATTTATAAACAATTTTCCACTATAATCCCCTTGCAGAAAAAATATTATATGCATATTCTTATCAGAAATGCTTTAATTAGGTTCCCATGTATATTTATAAACAATATTTCACCCATAATCCCTATGTAGAAAAATACTTATATGCATATTCTTATCAGAAATTTGTTAAATAGGGTCCTATGTATGTATATAAACAATATTCCACCAATAATGTAGAAAAAAAAATTATATGCATATTCTTATCAGAAATGCTTTAATCAGGTTCCTATGTATATTTATAAACAATAATCCAGCCATAACCCCATATAGAAAAAAAAATTATATGCATAATCTTATCAGAAATGGCTTAAATACGTTCCTATGTATATTTATAAACAATATTCCACCAATAATCCATATGTAGCAAAATAATTATATGTGTATTTTTATAAGAAATTGGATAAATATATTCCTATGTATGTTTAACAACTATATTCCATCCATAATCTCCATGTAGAAAAATAATTATATGCATATTCTTATGAGAAATGGGTTAAATAGGTTACTATGTATATTTAAAAACAGTATTCCACCATTAATCCCTATGTAGAAAATAATTATATGCATATTCTTACCAGAAATGGGTTAAATCAGTTCCTATGTATATTTATAAACAATATTCCATCTATAATCCCCATACTGAAAAATAATGATATGCATATTTTTATCAAAAATGGGTTAAATAGGTTGCTATGTATAGTTATAAACAATATTGCACCCATAATCCCCATGTAGAAAAATAATGTTATGCATATTCATATCAGAAATAGGTTTAATATGTTCCTATGTAAATGTATAAACAATATTCCAACCATAATCCCCATGTAGAAAAATAATTATATGCATATTTTTATCAAAAATGGGTTAAATAGGTTGCTATGTATAGTTATAAACAATATTGCACCCATAATCCCCATGTAGAAAAATAATTATATGCATATTCTTATCAGAAATTGGTTAGATTGGTTGCGCTGTATATTTCTAAACAATATAATAGCCGTATTCCACATATAGAAAAATAATTATATACATATTCTTATCAGAAATGGGTTTAATAGGCTCCCATATATATTTATTAACAATATTCCACCCATAATCCCCAAATAGAAAATAAATGATATGCATATTCTTATCAGAAATGGGTTAAATAGGTTCCTAGCTATATTTATAAACAATATTCTACCCATAATCCCCATATAGAAAAATAATGATGTGCATATTCTTCACAGAAATGGGGTAAATAGGTTCCTATGTATGTTTATACACAATATTTCACCCATAATACTGATGTAGAAAAATAATTATATAAATATTCTTATCAGAAATGGGTCAATTAGGTTTCTTTGTACCTTTATAGACAACATTCCACCCATAATCCCCATACAGAAAAAAAATTATATGTATATTCTTATCAGAATTGGGTTAAATAGGTTTCTATGTATATTTATAAACAATATTCCACTCATAATCCACATGTCGAAAAATAATGATATGTGTATTTTTATCAGAAATGGGTTAATTAGGTTCCTATGCATATTTAAAAACAATATCCCACCCATTACCCCCATATAGAATAATAATTATATGCATATTCATATTAGAAATAGGTTTAATATGTTGCTATGTATATTTATAAATGATATTCCAACCATAATCCCCTTGTAGAAAAATAATTACATGCATATTCTTATCAGAAATGGGTTAAATAGGTTCCTATGTATATTTATAAACAATATTCCACCCTTAATCCCCATATAGAAAAATAATTATATGCATATTCCTATCAGAAATGGGTTAAATGGGTTGCTCTGTATATTACTAAACAATATTTCAGCCATAATGCCTTAATAGACAAATAATTATATACATATTCGTATCAGAAATGGGTTAAATAGGCTCCCATGTATATTTATAAACAATATTCCACCCATAATGCCAATGTAGAAATTTTTTTTATGCATATTCTTGTTCGAAATAGGTTTAATATGTTGCTATGTATATTTATAAATAATATTCTAACCATAATCCCCTTGTAGAAAAAAAAATATATGCATATTCTTATCAGAAATGGGTTCAATTGGTTGCTCTGTATATTTCTAAACAATATTTCAGCCATAATCCCCATACAGAAAAATAATTATATACATATTCTTATCAGAAATGGGTTTAACAGGCGCCCATGTATATTTAGTAACAATATTCAACACATAATCCCCATATAGAAAATAAATTATATGAATATTCCTATCAGAAATGGGTTAAATAGGCTCCCATGTATATTTATAAACAATATTCCACCCATAATCCCAATGTAGAAAAAAATGTAATGCATGTTCTTGTGAGAAATAGGTTTAATATGTTGCTATGTATATTTATAAATAATATTTCAACCATAATCCCATTGTAGAAAAATAATTATATGCATATTGTTATCAGAAATGGGTTAATTAGGTTCCTATGCATATTTAAAAACAATATCCCACCCATTATCCCCATATAGAATAATAATTATATGCATATTCATATTAGAAATAGGTTTAATATGTTGCTATGTATATTTATAAATGATATTCCAACCATAATCCCCTTGTAGAAAAATAATTACATGCATATTCTTATCAGAAATGGGTTAAATAGGTTCCTATGTATATTTATAAACAATATTCCACCCTTAATCCCCATATAGAAAAATAATTATATGCATATTCCTATCAGAAATGGGTTAAATGGGTTTCTCTGTATATTACTAAACAATATTTCAGCCATAATGCCTTAATAGACAAATAATTATATACATATTCGTATGAGAAATGGGTTAAATAGGCTCCCATGTATATTTATAAACAATATTCCACCCATAATGCCAATGTAGAAATTTTTTTTATGCATATTCTTGTTCGAAATAGGTTTAATATGTTGCTATGTATATTTATAAACAATATTCTAACCATAATCCCCTTGTAGAAAAAAAAAATATATGCATATTCTTATCAGAAATGGGTTCAATTGGTTGCTCTGTATATTTCTAAACAATATTTCAGCCATAATCCCCATACAGAAAAATAATGTTGCTATGTATATTTATAAATAATATTTCAACCATAATCCCATTGTAGAAAAATAATTATATGCATATTGTTATCAGAAATGGGTTAATTAGGTTCCTATGCATATTTAAAAACAATATCCCACCCATTATCCCCATATAGAATAATAATTATATGCATATTCATATTAGAAATAGGTTTAATATGTTGCTATGTATATTTATAAATGATATTCCACCCATAATCCCCATATAGAAAAATAATTATATGCATATTCTTATCAGAAATGGGTTAAATGGGTTGCTCTGTATATTTCTAAACAATATTTCAGCCATAATACCTTTATAGACAAATAATGATATGCATATTCTTAACAGAAATGGGTTAAATAGGCTCCCATGTATATTTATAAACAATATTCTACCCATAATCCCACAATAATGATGTAGAAAAATAATTATATGAATATTATTATCAGAAATTGGTTAATTAGATTCCTTTGTACAACATTCCACCCATAATCCCCATACAGAAAAAAAATTATATGAATATTCTTATCAGAATTGGGTTAAATAGGTTCCTATGTATATTTATAAACAATATTCCACCCATAATCCACAAGTAGAAAAATAATGATATGTGTATTTTTATCAGAAATGGGTTAATTAGGTTCTTATGCATATTTAAAAACAATATCCCACCCATTATCCCCATATAGAAAAATAATTATATGCATATTCATATTAGAAATAGGTTTAATATGTTGCTATGTATATTTATAAATGATATTCCAACCATAATCCCCTTGTAGAAAAATAATTACATGCATATTCTTATCAGAAATGGGTTAAATAGGTTCCTATGTATATTTATAAACAATATTCCACCCGTAATCCCCATATAGAAAAATAATTATATGCATATTCTTATCAGAAATGGGTTAAATGGGTTGCTCTGTATATTTCTAAACACTATTTCAGCCATAATACTTTTATAGACAAATAATGATATACATATTCTTATCAGAAATGGGTTAAATAGGCTCCCATGTATATTTATAAACAATATTCCACCCATAATCCCAATGTAGACATTTTTTTAATGCATATTCTTGTCAGAAATAGGTTTAATATGTTGCTATGTATATTTATAAATAATATTCCAACCATAATCCTCTTATAGAAAAATAATTATATGCATATTCTTATCAGAAATGGGTTCAATTGGTTGCTCTTTATATTTCTAAACAATATTTCAGCCATAATCCTCATACAGAAAAATAATTATATACATATTCTTATCAGAAATGGGCCCATGTATATTTAGTAACAATATTCCACCCATAATCCCCATATAGAAAATAAATTATATGCATATTCTTATCAGAAATGGGTTAAATACGTTCCTATGTATATTTATATACAATATTCAACCCATAATCCTCATATAGCAATATAATTATATGCATATTCATATCAGAAATAGGTTTAATATGTTGCTATGTAAATTTATAAACACTATTCCATCCATAATCCCCATGTAAAAAAATAATTATATGCATATTCTTAACAGAAATGGGTTAAATAGGTTACAATGTATATTTATAAACAATATTCCACCCATTATCCATATGTAGAAAAATAATGATATGCATATTTTTTAAGAGAAATGGGATAAATAGGTTCCTATATATATTCATAAAAATATTCTATCTATAATCCCCATGTAGAAAAATCATTATATGCATATTCTTATCAGAAATTGGTTAAATAGGTCCTATGTATATTTATAAACAATATTCAATCCATAATCCCCATATAGCAAAATAATTATCTGCATATTCTTATCAGAAATGGGCTAAATAGGTTCCTATGTATATGTATAAACAATATTTCACCCATAATCCCTATGTAGAAAAATACTTATATGCATATTCTTATCAGAAATGGGTTAAATAGGTTTCTAAGTATACTTATAAACAATATTCCATCCATAATCCCCATGTAGAAAAATAATCATATGCATATTCTTATGAGAAATGGGTTAAATAGGTTACTATGAATATTTATAAACAATATTCCACCCATAATCCCCATGTAGAAAAATAAGTTTATTCATATTCATATCAGAAATAGGTTTAATATGTTCCTATGTATATTTATAAGCAATATTCCACCAATAGCCCCATATAGAAAAATAATTATATGCATATTCGTATCAGAAATGGGTTAAATAGCATCCTATGTATATTTATAAACAATATTCCACCCATAATCCCCATGTAGAAAAATACTTATATACATATTCTTATCAGAAATGGGTTAACTATGTTCCTATGTATATTTATAAACAATATTCCACCCATAATCCATATGTAGAAAAATAAATATATGCGTATTTTTATAAGAAATTGGATAACTATATTCCTGTGTATGTTTAACAACAATATTCCACCCATAATCCCTATGTAGAAAATAATTATATGCATATGCTTACCAGAAATGGGTTAAATAAGTTCCTATGTATATTTATAAACAATATTCCACCTATAATCCCCATACTGAAAAATAATTATGTGCATATTCTTATCAGAAATGGGTTAAATTGGTTACTATGTATATTTATAAACAATATTCCTCCCATAATCCCCATGTAGACAAATAATGTTATGCATATTCATATCAGAAATAGGTTTAATATGTTCCTATGTAAATGTAGAAACAATATCTCACCTATAATCCCCATGTAGAAAAATAATTATATGCATATTCTTATCAGAAATGGCTTAAATATGTTCCTGTGTATATTTATAAACAATATTCAACCCATAATCCCCATATATCAATTTAATTACATGCATATTCATATCAGAAATAGGTTTAATATGTTGCTATGTAATTTATAAACAATATCCAATCCATAATCCCCATGTAAAAAAATAATTATATGCATATTCTTAACAGAAATGGGTTAAATAGGTTACAATGTATATTTATAAACAATATTCCACCCATAATCCATATGTAGAAAAATAATGATATGCATATTTTTATAAGAAATGGGATAAATAGGTTCCTATATATATTTATAAACAATATTATATCTATAATCCCCATGTAGAAAAATGATTATATGCATATTTTTATCAGAAATTGGTTAAATAGGTCCTATGTATTTTTAAAAACAATATTCAATCAATAATCCCCATATAGCAAAAAAATTATATGCATGTTCAAACAGAAATACGTTTAATATGTTGCTATGTATATTTATAAACAATTTTCCACCCATAATCCCCATGTAGAAAAATACTTACATGCATATTCTTATCAGAAATGGGTTAAATAGGTTCCTATGTATACTTATAAATAATATTCCACCCATAATCCCCATGTTGAAAAATAATTATATGCATATTGTTATCAGAAATGGGTTAAATAGGTTCCTATGTATATTTATAAACAATTTCCCACTATAATCCCCATGTAGAAAAAATATTATATGCATATTCTTATCAGAAATGCTTTAATTAGGATCCTATGTATATTTATAAACAATATTTCACCCATAATCCCTATGTAGAAAAATACTTATATGCATATTCTTATCAGAAATTGGTTAAATAGTGTCCTATGTATGTATATAAACAATATTCCACCAATAATCCACATGTAGAAAAAAAAATATATGCATATTCTTATCAGAAATTCTTTAATTAGGTTCCTATGTATATTTATAAACAATATTCCACCCATAACCCCATATAGAAAAATAAATATATGCATAATCTTATCAGAAATGGCTTAAATATGTTCCTATTTATATTTATAAACAATATTCCACTCATAATCCATATGTAGAAAAATAATTATATGTGTATTTTTATAAAAAATGGGATAAATAGGATAAATATATTCCTATGTATGTTTAACAACAATATTCCATCTATAATCCCCATGTAGAAAAATAATTATATGCATATTCTTATGAGAAATGGGTTAAATAGGTTACTATGTATATTTAAAAACAGTATTCCACCCATAATCCCTATGTAGAAAATAATTATATGCATATGCTTACCAGAAATGGGTTAAATAATTTCCTATGTATATTTATAAACAATATTCCACCTATAATCCCCATATAGCAATATAATTATATGCATATTCATATCAGAAATAGGTTTAATATGTTGCTATGTAAATTTATAAACAATATTCCACCCATATTCCCCATGTAAAAAAATAATGATATGCATATTCTTAACAGAAATGGTTTAAATAGGTTACAATGTATATTTATAAACAATATTCCACCCATAATCCATATGTAGAAAAATAATGATATGCATATTTTTATAAGAAATGGGATAAATAGGTTCCTATATATATTTATAAACAATATTCTATCTATAATCCCCATGTAGAAAAATGATTATATGCATATTCTTATCAGTAATTAGTTAAATAGGTCCTATGTATTTTATAAACAATATTCAATCCATAATCCCCATATAGCAAATTAATTATATGCATGTTCAAACAGAAATAGGTTTAATATGTTGCTATGTATATTTATAAACAATATTCCACCCATAATCCCCATGTAGAAAAATAATTATATGCATATTCTTATCAGAAATGGGCTAAATAGGTTCCTATGTATACTTATAAACAATATTCCACCCATAATCCCCATGTAGAAAAATAATTATATGCATATTCTTATCAGAAATTGGTTAAATATATTCCTATGTATGTTTAACTACAATATTCCATCCATTATCCCCATGTAGAAAAATAATTATATGCATATTCTTATGAGAAATGGGTTAAATAGGTTACTATGTATATTTTAAAACAGTATTTCACTCATAATCCCCATACAGAAAAATAATGATATGCATATTCTTACCAGAAATGGGTTAAATAGGTTACTATGAATATTTATAAACAATATTCCACCCATAATCCCCATGTAGAAAAATAATTTTATTCATATTCATATCAGAAATAGGTTTAATATGTTCATATGTAAATTAATAAACAATATTTCACCCATAATCCCTACGTAGAAAAATACTTATATACATATTCTTATCAGAAATGGGGTAACTATGTTCCTATGTATATTTATAAACAATTTTCCACTATAATCCCCTTGCAGAAAAAATATTATATGCATATTCTTATCAGAAATGCTTTAATTAGGTTCCTATGTATATTTATAAACAATATTTCACCCATAATCCCCATGTAGAAAAATAATTATATGCATATTCTTATGAGAAATGGGTTAAATAGGTTACTATGTATATTTTAAAATAGTATTTCACTCATAATCCCCATACAGAAAAATAATTATATGCATATTCTTATCAGAAATGGGTTAAATAGGTTACTATGAATATTTATAAACAATATTCCACCCATAATCCCCATGTAGAAAAATAATTTTATTCATATTCATATCAGAAATAGGTTTAATATGTTCATATGTAAATTAATAAACAATATTTCACCCATAATCCCTACGTAGAAAAATACTTATATACATATTCTTATCAGAAATGGGGTAACTATGTTCCTATGTATTTTTATAAACAATATTCCACCTATAATCCCCATGTAGAAAAATAATTATATTCATATTCTTATCAGAAATGGGTTAAGTATATTCCTTTGTATGTTTAACTAGAATATTCCATTCATAATCCCTATGTAGAAAAATAATTATATGCATATTCTTATCAGAAATGGGTTAAATAGGTTCCTATGTATATTTATAAACAATTTTCCACTATAATCCCCTTGCAGAAAAAATATTATATGCATATTCTTATCAGAAATGCTTTAATTAGGTTCCTATGTATATTTATAAACAATATTTCACCCATAATCCCTATGTAGAAAAATACTTATATGCATATTCTTATCAGAAATTTGTTAAATAGGGTCCTATGTATGTATATAAACAATATTCCACCAATAATCCCCATGTAGAAAAAAAAATTATATGCATATTCTTATCAGAAATGCTTTAATCAGGTTCCTATGTATATTTATAAACAATAATCCAGCCATAACCCCATATAGAAAAAAAAATTATATGCATAATCTTATCAGAAATGGCTTAAATACGTTCCTATGTATATTTATAAACAATATTCCACCCATAATCCATATGTAGCAAAATAATTATATGTGTATTTTTATAAGAAATTGGATAAATATATTCCTATGTATGTTTAACAACAATATTCCATCCATAATCTCCATGTAGAAAAATAATTATATGCATATTCTTATGAGAAATGGGTTAAATAGGTTACTATGTATATTTAAAAACAGTATTCCACCATTAATCCCTATGTAGAAAATAATTATATGCATATTCTTACCAGAAATGGGTTAAATCAGTTCCTATGTATATTTATAAACAATATTCCATCTATAATCCCCATACTGAAAAATAATGATATGCATATACTTATCAGAAATGGGTTAAATAGGTTACTATGTATATTTATAAACAATATTCCACCCATAATCCCCATGTAGAAAAATAATGTTATGCATATTCATATCAGAAATAGGTTTAATATGTTCCTATGTAAATGTATAAACAATATTCCAACCATAATCCCCATGTAGAAAAATAATTATATGCATATTTTTATCAAAAATGGGTTAAATAGGTTGCTATGTATAGTTATAAACAATATTCCACCCATAATCCCCATGTAGAAAAATAATTATATGCATATTCTTATCAGAAATTGGTTAGATTGGTTGCGCTGTATATTTCTAAACAATATAATAGCCGTATTCCACATATAGAAAAATAATTATATACATATTCTTATCAGAAATGGGTTTAATAGGCTCCCATATATATTTATTAACAATATTCCACCCATAATCCCCAAATAGAAAATAAATGATATGCATATTCTTATCAGAAATGGGTTAAATAGGTTCCTAGCTATATTTATAAACAATATTCTACCCATAATCCCCATATAGAAAAATAATGATGTGCATATTCTTCACAGAAATGGGGTAAATAGGTTCCTATGTATGTTTATACACAATATTTCACCCATAATACTGATGTAGAAAAATAATTATATGAATATTCTTATCAGAAATGGGTCAGTTAGGTTTCTTTGTACCTTTATAGACAACATTCCACCCATAATCCCCATACAGAAAAAAAATTATATGTATATTCTTATCAGAATTGGGTTAAATAGGTTTCTATGTATATTTATAAACAATATTCCACTCATAATCCACATGTCGAAAAATAATGATATGTGTATTTTTATCAGAAATGGGTTAATTAGGTTCCTATGCATATTTAAAAACAATATCCCACCCATTATCCCCATATAGAATAATAATTATATGCATATTCATATTAGAAATAGGTTTAATATGTTGCTATGTATATTTATAAATGATATTCCAACCATAATCCCCTTGTAGAAAAATAATTACATGCATATTCTTATCAGAAATGGGTTAAATAGGTTCCTATGTATATTTATAAACAATATTCCACCCTTAATCCCCATATAGAAAAATAATTATATGCATATTCCTATCAGAAATGGGTTAAATGGGTTGCTCTGTATACTAAACAATATTTCAGCCATAATGCCTTAATAGACAAATAATTATATACATATTCATATCAGAAATGGGTTAAATAGGCTCCCATGTATATTTATAAACAATATTCCACCCATAATGCCAATGTAGAAATTTTTTTATGCATATTCTTGTTCGAAATAGGTTTAATATGTTGCTATGTATATTTATAAATAATATTCTAACCATAATCCCCTTGTAGAAAAAAAAATATATGCATATTCTTATCAGAAATGGGTTCAATTGGTTGCTCTGTATATTTCTAAACAATATTTCAGCCATAATCCCCATACAGAAAAATAATTATATACATATTCTTATCAGAAATGGGTTTAACAGGCGCCCATGTATATTTAGTAACAATATTCAACACATAATCCCCATATAGAAAATAAATTATATGAATATTCCTATCAGAAATTTGTTAAATAGGCTCCCATGTATATTTATAAACAATATTCCACCCATAATCCCAATGTAGAAAAAAATGTAATGCATGTTCTTGTGAGAAATAGGTTTAATATGTTGCTATGTATATTTATAAATAATATTTCAACCATAATCCCATTGTAGAAAAATAATTATATGCATATTGTTATCAGAAATGGGTTAATTAGGTTCCTATGCATATTTAAAAACAATATCCCACCCATTATCCCCATATAGAATAATAATTATATGCATATTCATATTAGAAATAGGTTTAATATGTTGCTATGTATATTTATAAATGATATTCCACCCATAATCCCCATATAGAAAAATAATTATATGCATATTCTTATCAGAAATGGGTTAAATGGGTTGCTCTGTATATTTCTAAACAATATTTCAGCCATAATACCTTTATAGACAAATAATGATATGCATATTCTTATCAGAAATGGGTTAAATAGGCTCCCATGTATATTTATAAACAATATTCTACCCATAATCCCACAATAATGATGTAGAAAAATAATTATATGAATATTATTATCAGAAATTGGTTAATTAGATTCCTTTGTACAACATTCCACCCATAATCCCCATACAGAAAAAAAATTATATGAATATTCTTATCAGAATTGGGTTAAATAGGTTCCTATGTATATTTATAAACAATATTCCACCCATAATCCACAAGTAGAAAAATAATGATATGTGTATTTTTATCAGAAATGGGTTAATTAGGTTCTTATGCATATTTAAAAACAATATCCCACCCATTATCCCCATATAGAAAAATAATTATATGCATATTCATATTAGAAATAGGTTTAATATGTTGCTATGTATATTTATAAATGATATTCCAACCATAATCCCCTTGTAGAAAAATAATTACATGCATATTCTTATCAGAAATGGGTTAAATAGGTTCCTATGTATATTTATAAACAATATTCCACCCGTAATCCCCATATAGAAAAATAATTATATGCATATTCTTATCAGAAATGGGTTAAATGGAAGAATTCATGGTCTGAGGTCAGGTGCGTGATGTGACGCACACGTAGTGGGGGAGGGGCCTGATGACGGAGCCGAGGAAGCGGGCGGCGGAGCAGCTCAGGTGAACGAAGCTGCCTGAGAGGTGGAACTGACAGCGTGCCGCATTCAGAGCAGCGGCGGCGGCGTTGGTCGGTACACCACGGGCCGCCGAGACTCACGGGGTGGCTCACCCCCACGCTCCCCCAGTCCCTTCGGATCGATGAGGGGAACACACCGGCTTCCCTAGAGGGTCTCCGGATGGCCCCGCACCCCAACCCTTCCCCCCAGTGATACATGATAAACCCCTGGAGGGCTGAATGAGGATCGGATCCTATGCGCCGAGCACAGCGGGATTGAAGGACACACAGCAACCTAGAGGAGAAAATACCCACAATCTCCAGGGACACCAGGCCTAACCTGAGGTAGAGACGGTAAGCCTATGAGGGAACCCCGGCGAATTCAGGCAAGTAAATGTAACAATACTGTGGAAATCCGTGGATCGGGAAGGAATCATACAAACATGTAATGGTGGAACCATATACAATAACAGTGTCTGATGGGCTCCGGTGTAAATAAAGGTTTAAAACCAGCAGAAAGGTATTAACCCAGGAGAGACTGTATAAACTGTAGACCACTGCTGCTTTAAAATTAAAAAGACTGGGAAAAAAAAAAAAAAAAAAAAAAAGGGAAAGGGGAGTGAGCAGACAGGCGGGCGGCACTACCGTCTATGGTGGTCTTGTCTGGCCGGCCATTTCCTTCCCCTTTGGGACTGTTTCACCCTCCGTCTCCCTTTGCCCCCTCCCGCTGCAGGTGTACAGTGAAGGAGTACAAGGAAACTAATAGGCATAAGTCCGGATAGTTAAGTGGCTAAGCAGCTAAGAATGTAACGATAGTGCTTGGGTTCAAGCACTCTGCCCTATCCCTGACCAAATACAACGGTAGTCACTAGGTCTGGTAAGATCAAGACCAGGCCGGGGGGGTGATACAGAGCATAGAGGAGGGGGCGGACAGAGAGGGACTAGAGGAGGCAGGCGGGGGGAGGGCAAGGCGGAGATAGAAGATAATAAACATGCGAGGGTGCCCTCAAAGGGGAGCGGAGGCGAAGCAACCTAGAGAGAGCCTGAACACTAGCTCTATTCAGAAGTATCTGAAGGAGACAAACCAGGGAAGCCCAAAAAACCCAGCTCAAGATAATAAACAGCAAAGTGGGAAAGAAAAGAAGAAAGAAATAGTGAAGAGCCAAGGGGCTAACGGGGGATCAACTAGGGGAGAAGGCGGAACCCCAAGTACGATGGAAGACACCAGCATGGAAATACCATTAACCAAAATAGAGCTGCTAGAGATGTTCGCCAAACTGGAACAGGTAATTAAAACAGAAATTCATAATGTTAGAACCGACATGGGCCACCTACTGAAGCGAGTAGAATCAGCAGAGGAGGCCTCAGATAAACAGAGCAGAGAAATAGTCACCTTAAAACAACAGGTAAAAGACCTACAACTAGCCCAACGGGACATCTTTTATAAATTAGAAGCGCAAGAAAACCAGAGTCGCAGACAAAATTTGAGGCTGCGCGCCCTGCCAGAACAACGAGGTGAAGATCTGTATGCTAAAATGAAAGCCATCTTCAACCCGATCCTGGACCGAAACCCAAACGAGGAACTGAAGATTGACAGGGTTCATAGATTAAGGAAATCCCCAAATGTCAGCGAGGATAAACCCAGGGATATAATTATTAGGTTCCACCATTATGAAGATAAAGCAAGAGCCTGGAGTAACCTCAGGAAAGCTCAACCAGTAAAATTTGAGGGGGTTGAAATCCAGTTTTTTACCGATATTTCGGCAGAGACTCTGGCCTGGAGAAGGCAGTTGCGACCCCTCCTGGAAGAACTGAGAAAGGCAAATATGAAATATAGTTGGGGATTTCCAACTTCACTGATTGTAGTGAAAGCGGGCAGAACATGCAGATTGAAATATATAGATAATATGCAAGACTTTTGTAACGATTTGGACATCCCTGTCCCAGCTTTTGTAACGATTTGGACATCCCTGTCCCAGCCGTATTTAAATAATTGATGGAAAGCCCGGTTGATGTTCAGACACCTGGAAACCTTGGGGGGGGGTGGGGGCGGGGGGGGTGCGTGGGTGGGAGGGGGAGGGCGCCCGGTGTGGGGACAGGCGGCCTTATGGGCGCCCGCTCGCGATGTTCCTCCCCCCCTTTTCTATTTAGGGGGGGGGAGCATGGCGACCGAGGCGATCCGTCATTAGAGTCACACCCCATTGGTCTGGCCGGTCGCATGCCGAGAGAAGCAATACCTCTTGGCGGCGGACATACTGCCAGGTCTAGGCAGGTAGGGAAAGGGGGGAGGGCGGGGGGGGTTTGGGGGGGGTGGGGGAATGGAGTTTGGGGTGGAGGGAGGTCTGGGAGGGGAGGAGAGTGGAAAAGGTCCGGCAGGTATCAAAGGAAAGAGTGCAAAACATAAGATGTGAATCTAGCGAGCAGCAATATGCAAAAGCTAAATGACAGAGTTTTCATGTTTTACTTACAACGTTAAAGGGCTGAACTCCCCCCTTAAACGTCACAAAATCTTGCGAGAATTAGAACAACTTAAGGCAGATGTAGTGTTTCTTCAAGAGACCCACTTTTCACAGGATTCACACATTAGATTATTCTCTAAGTGCTTCCCCAACTGGTTCTACAGCGACTCACCTATCAAGAGAGCTAAGGGGGTCGCAATTGGGCTCTCAAGAAGGACTAGGTTTGCGCTATTAGAAAGATGTGAGGATAGGGATGGTCGCTATCTTTTTTTGAAGATTAGAATGGGAGAAAGGGTTTTTACCCTGGTGAACATCTACTGTCCAAACAACAACCCAGCACAATTTTTGCTACACATCCTAAATAAGTTAGCAGATTTTAGGGCAGGACAGGTGATAGTGGCAGGTGACCTGAATTTCTGCTTGGACCCAGCGATGGATAGCACAGTTGGTAACCAGAGAATGAGTGGGAGACTATTAAAAAAAGTTGGCCAGAAATTGCACAACTGCCATTTGATAGACGCTTGGAGGGTACAACACGCAAAAAGTAAAGATTATACTTTTTTTTCCTCGGTACATGGGTCCTATTCTCGTCTTGATTATTTTTTGGTAGACCATAGGTTACTTGATTGTGTCAAGGAAACGGAAATAGGCGTTGCCACTCTATCCGACCATGCGCCGGTTTTGATGAGGGTGGCGATGCCGGGATTCCGGAGATCACCATTTTCATGGCAGTTAGACGAAAAATTAATAGACAACCCAATCATCTATAGTAAGATACAGGAGGAAATAGAGGGCTTCCTCAAGATAAACGATACCGGAGAGGTCTCAGGTTCAGTCTTATGGGAGGCGATGAAAGCATATATAAGGGGCATACTGATTTCTTTGGAAGCCAAAGAGAAAAAAGAGGAGAAAAAAAGAAAGGCAGAGCTAATTGAAGAAATACATCAGTTGGAACAAATACATAAATCAGCCAATGGGGGCCACAACTTATTTCTAGTGCAGTTAATCCATAAAAGAGAAGAACTAAAAGATCTAATGGAACTGGAATCTAAACGCATACTGTATAAAAACGCAAAAGACAGATTTAGGTGGAGTAACAAAATAGGGAAACACCTGGCATCAGTCGTTAAAAAGAAAAGGGATACGAACTTCATAGAGAGGATCCAAAATAAAAACGGGATATTTAAATATACTTCTAGCGATATAGCCGAAGAGTTTCAAAAATATTTTACAGCTTTATATAAAGTCAAACAAGGTGGGGCTAATACTCTGGGAAAGGAAGAAACGATAGATGAATTTTTAAGAGAGGCAGGCCTACCAAGTCTCTCGGACAACGAGGCAAAAGAATTAGAAGAACTCATTACGGTGGAAGAAATTGAGCGGGCTTTGAAGACATCTCCCTCTGGAAAAAGTCCAGGGCCAGATGGCTTCACCACCTACTTCTACAAAAAATTTAAAGATATTCTGACCCCCAAGCTCTGTCAGATATGGAACAAGATAGGGAGCCAGGAGGAATTCTGTGAAGGAACTTTGATGGCATCAATTGCCTTAATACCTAAGGCGGCGAAAGATAGCTCACTGTGTTCGAGCTATAGGCCGATCGCTTTACTCAATACCGATACAAAATTATACGCCAAGGTATTAGCCAATAGGCTGAAGGACAAAATGACATACTGGATACACCCTGATCAGACGGGCTTTATCCCAGGCAGAGAGGGGAGGGATAACGGTGTGAGGTCACTATTGGTTATAAAGGCGATGGAAGTGAGGGGGGCCCCCAATCTACTACTGTCGTTGGACGCAGAGAAAGCCTTCGACAGAGTGGACTGGGGGTTCATGATAAAGACACTGAGGGCAATCGGATTGGGCGACACTATGTTAAACTGGATCAAGGCACTATATAAGGCCCCATCCGCACTAGTCAAAGTAAACGGTGTATTTTCGAGAGAAGTCAGGATGGAAAACGGAACTAGACAGGGATGTCCCCTGTCTCCTCTTCTGTTTGCCCTGACTTTAGAGCCCTTACTGGCGGTAATCAGGAAAAACTCAGATATACGCGGATGCATAGTGGAAGGCGATGAACACAAGCTCTCGGCGTTTGCCGATGACGTATTGTTCTACATAGCGAATCCAAGGATCTCACTCCCGAACCTCCAGGTCCAAGTATTCGTGAATGGTTAATCAGAGTCAATGGAATCTATATCTTAGAGGCCGGTGACGTTGAAGACCTTTCGGTAGAGACAGAGGAAGTCCGGGAGGGAACAAAATGGGCGAAATGGTTAGCCTTTAAAAAAACATGGACGTATGCGGAGAAGTTCATATGAGGATGCACATATTAGAGTAGGTACTTCTGAGGGACCAGGGTGGGAGGGGAGAATCGGGGGGGTGAATTCGGGGGGTGGGGGGGAGGAGGGATAGGGGTATTAAGATACTATTTGGGTTAAGGAATAGCTGGGGTTCACCCATATAATATTGGAATGTCAAAATAAAGTTTTTTTTTTTAAAGGAAAACAAGAATACTATATCTGCTACCATGATGTGATGTTATAATGGGAAGAAATGACCTAAATATGGTGATTTAAACCCTCTCATTGTAAAAACTGAAGTAGCAAAAAAAAAAAAAAAAAAAAAAAAAAAAAAGAAATGGGTTAAATGGGTTGCTCTGTATATTTCTAAACAATATTTCAGCCATAATACTTTTATAGACAAATAATGATATACATATTCTTATCAGAAATGGGTTAAATAGGCTCCCATGTATATTTATAAACAATATTCCACCCATAATCCCAATGTAGACATTTTTTTAATGCATATTCTTGTCAGAAATAGGTTTAATATGTTGCTATGTATATTTATAAATAATATTCCAACCATAATCCTCTTATAGAAAAATAATTATATGCATATTCTTATCAGAAATGGGTTCAATTGGTTGCTCTTTATATTTCTAAACAATATTTCAGCCATAATCCTCATACAGAAAAATAATTATATACATATTCTTATCAGAAATGGGCCCATGTATATTTAGTAACAATATTCCACCCATAATCCCCATATAGAAAATAAATTATATGCATATTCTTATCAGAAATGGGTTAAATAGGTTCCCATGTATATTTAGTAACAATAGTCCACCCATAATCCCCATATAGAAAATAAATTATATGCATATTCTTATCAGAAATGGGTTAAATAGGTTCCCATGTACATTTATAAACAATATTCCACCCATAATCCCAATGTAGAAAAAAATGCAATGCATATTCTTGTGAGAAATAGGTTTAATATGTTGCTATGTATATTTATAAATAATATTTCAACCATAATCCCATTGTAGAAAGATAATTATATGCATATTGTTGTCAGAAATGGGTTAAATTGGTTGCTCTGTATATTTCTGAACAATATTATAGCCATATTCCCCATATAGAAAAATAATTATATACATATTCTTATCAGAAATGGGTTTAATAGGCTCCCATGTATATTTATTAACAATATTCCACACATAATCCCCATATAGAAAATAAATGATATGCATATTGTTATCAGAAATGGGTTAAATAGGTTCCTATCTAAATTTATAAACAATATTCCACCGATATTCACTGTATAGAAAAATAAATATATGCATATTCTTCACAGAAATGGGGTAAATAGGTTCCTATGTATATTTATACACAATATTTCACCCACAATAATGATGTAGAAAAATAATTATATGAATATTATTATCAGAAATTGGTTAATTAGATTCCTTTGTACAACATTCCACTCATAATCCCCATACAGAAAAAAAATTATATGCATATTCTTATCAGAATTGGGTTAAATAGGTTCCTATGTATATTTATAAACAATATTCCATCCATAATCCACAAGTAGAAAAATAATGATATGTGTATTTTTATCAGAAATGGGTTAAATAGGATCTTATGCATATTTAAAAACAATATCCCTCCCATTATCCCCATATAGAAAAATAATTATATGCATATTCATATTAGAAATAGGTTTAATATGTTGCTATGTATATTTATAAACAATATTCCACCCATAATCCCCATGTAGAAAAATAATTATATGCATATTCTTATCAGAAATGGGTTAAATGGGTTGCTCTGCATATTTCTAAACAATATTTCAGCCATAATACCTTAATAGACAAATAATGATATACATATTCGTATCAGAAATGGGTTAAATAGGCTCCCATGTATATTTATAAACAATATTCCACCCATAATCCCAATGTAGACATTTTTTTTATGCATATTCTTGTCCGAAATAGGTTTAATATGTTGCTATGTATATTTATAAATAATATTCCAACCATAATTCCCTTGTAGAAAAATAATTACATGCATATTCTTATCGGAAATGGGTTCAATTGGTTGCTCTGTATATTTCTAAACAATATTTCAGCCATAATCCCCATACAGAAAAATAATTATATACATATTCTTATCAGAAATGGGTTTAACAGGCGCCCATGTATATTTAGTAACAATAGTCCACCCATAATCCCCATATAGAAAATAAATTATATGAATATTCCTATCAGAAATGGGTTAAATAGGCTCCCATGTATATTTATAAACAATATGCCACCCATAATCCCAATGTAGAAAAAAATGTAATGCATGTTCTTGTGAGAAATAGGTTTAATATGTTGCTATGTATATTTATAAATATTATTTCAACCATAATCCCATTGTAGAAAAATAATTATATGCATATTGTTATCAGAAATGGGTTAAATTGGTTGCTCTGTATATTTCTGAACAATAAATTAGCCATATTCCCCATATAGAAAAATAATTATATACAAATTCTTATCAGAAATGGGTTTAATAGGCTCCCATGTATATTTATTAACAATATTCCACACATAATCCCCATATAGAAAATAAATGATATGCATATTCTTATCAGAAATGGGTTAAATAGGTTCCTATCTATATTTATGAACAATATTCCACCGATATTCACCGTATAGAAAAATAATTATATGCATATTCTTCACAGAAATGGGGTAAATAGGTTCCTATGTATATTTATAAACAATATTCCACCCATAATCCACATGTAGAAAAATAATGATATGTGTATTTTTATCAAAAATGGGTTAAATAGGTTCCTATGTATATTTATAAACAATATTCCACCCATAATCCACATGTAGAAAAATAATGATATGTGTATTTTTATCAGAAATGGGTTAAATAGGTTCCTATGTATATTTACAAACAATATTCCACCCATAATCCCATATAGAAAAATAATTATATGCATATTCATATTAGAAATAGGTTTAATATGTTGCTATGAATATTTTTATAAACAATGTTCCACCCATAATCCCAATATAAAAAAATAATTTTATGCATATTCATGTCTGAAATAGGTTAAATATATTCCTATATATGTTAAACTACAATATTCCAACCGTAATCCCCATGTAGAAAAATAATTATATGCATATTCTTATCAAAAATGGGTTAAATAGGTTGCTATGTATAGTTATAAACAATATTCCACCCATAATCCCCATGTAGAAAAATAATTATATGCATATTCTTATCAGAAATTGGTTAGATTGGTTGTGCTGTATATTTCTAAACAATATAGTAGCCGTATTCCACATATAGAAAAATAATTATATACATATTCTTATCAGAAATGGATTTAATAGGCTCCCATATATATTTATTAACAATATTCCACCCATAATCCCCAAATAGAAAATAAATTATATGCATATTCTTATCAGAAATGGGTTAAATAGGTTCCTAGCTATATTTATAAACAATATTCTACCCATAATCCCCATATAGAAAAATAATGATGTGCATATTCTTCACAGAAATGGGGTAAATAGGTTAGTATGTATATTTATACACAATATTTCACCCATAATCCTGATGTAGAAAAATAATTATATGAATATTCTTATCAGAAATGGGTCAATTAGGTTTCTTTGTACCTTTATAGACAACATTCCACCCATAATCCCCATACAGAAAAAAAATTATATGTATATTCTTATCAGAATTGGGTTAAATAGGTTCCTATGTATATTTATAAACAATATTCCACTCATAATCCACATGTCGAAAAATAATGATATGTGTATTTTTATCAGAAATGGGTTAATTAGGTTCTTATGCATATTTAAAAACAATATCCCACCCATTATCCCCATATAGAAAAATAATTATATGCATATTCATATTAGAAATAGGTTTAATATGTTGCTATGTATATTTATAAATGATATTCCAACCATAATCACCTTGTAGAAAAATAATTACATGCATATTCTTATCAGAAATGGGTTAAATAGGTTCCTATGTATATTTATAAACAATATTCCACCCGTAATCCCCATATAGAAAAATAATTATATGCATATTCTTAAAAGAAATTGGTTAAATGGGTTGCTCTGTATATTTCTAAACAATATTTCAGCCATAATACCTTTATAGACAAATAATGATATACATATTCTTATCAGAAATGGGTTAAATAGGCTCCCATGTATATTTATAAACAACATTCCACCCATAATCCCGATGTAGACATTTTTTTATGCATATTCTTGTCAGAAATAGGTTTAATATGTTGCTATGTATATTTATAAATAATATTCCAACCATAATTCCCTTGTAGAAAAATAATTACATGCATATTCTTATCGGAAATGGGTTCATTTGGTTGCTCTGTATATTTCTAAACAATATTTCAGCCATAATCCCCATACAGAAAAATAATTATATACATATTCTTATCAGAAATGGGTTTAACAGGCGCCCATGTATATTTAGTAACAATAGTCCACCCATAATCCCCATATAGAAAATAAATTATATGAATATTCCTATCAGAAATGGGTTAAATAGGCTCCCATGTATATTTATAAACAATATTCCACCCATAATCCCAATGTAGAAAAAAATGTAATGCATGTTCTTGTGAGAAATAGGTTTAATATGTTGCTATGTATATTTATAAATAATATTCCAACCATAATCCCCTTGTAGAAAAATAATTACATGCATATTCTTATCGGAAATGGGTTCAATTGGTTGCTCTGTATATTTCTAAACAATATTTCAGCCATAATCCCCATACAGAAAAATAATTATATACATATTCTTATCAGAAATGGGTTTAACAGGCGCCCATGTATATTTAGTAACAATAGTCCACCCATAATCCCCATATAGAAAATAAATTATATGAATATTCCTATCAGAAATGGGTTAAATAGGCTCCCATGTATATTTATAAACAATATGCCACCCATAATCCCAATGTAGAAAAAAATGTAATGCATGTTCTTGTGAGAAATAGGTTTAATATGTTGCTATGTATATTTATAAATATTATTTCAACCATAATCCCATTGTAGAAAAATAATTATATGCATATTGTTATCAGAAATGGGTTAAATTGGTTGCTCTGTATATTTCTGAACAATAAATTAGCCATATTCCCCATATAGAAAAATAATTATATACAAATTCTTATCAGAAATGGGTTTAATAGGCTCCCATGTATATTTATTAACAATATTCCACACATAATCCCCATATAGAAAATAAATGATATGCATATTCTTATCAGAAATGGGTTAAATAGGTTCCTATCTATATTTATGAACAATATTCCACCGATATTCACCGTATAGAAAAATAATTATATGCATATTCTTCACAGAAATGGGGTAAATAGGTTCCTATGTATATTTATAAACAATATTCCACCCATAATCCACATGTAGAAAAATAATGATATGTGTATTTTTATCAGAAATGGGTTAAATAGGTTCCTATGTATATTTACAAACAATATTCCACCCATAATACCATATAGAAAAATAATTATATGCATATTCATATTAGAAATAGGTTTAATATGTTGCTATGAATATTTTTATAAACAATGTTCCACCCATAATCCCAATATAAAAAAATAATTTTATGCATATTCATGTCTGAAATAGGTTAAATATATTCCTATATATGTTAAACTACAATATTCCAACCATAATCCCCATGTAGAAAAATAATTATATGCATATTCTTATCAAAAATGGGTTAAATAGGTTGCTATGTATAGTTATAAACAATATTCCACCCATAATCCCCATGTAGAAAAATAATTATATGCATATTCTTATCAGAAATTGGTTAGATTGGTTGTGCTGTATATTTCTAAACAATATAGTAGCCGTATTCCACATATAGAAAAATAATTATAAACATATTCTTATCAGAAATGGGTTTAAGAGGCTCCCATATATATTTATTAACAATATTCCACCCATAATCCCCAAATAGAAAATAAATTATATGCATATTCTTACCAGAAATGGGTTAAATAGGTTCCTAGCTATATTTATAAACAATATTCTACCCATAATCCCCATATAGAAAAATAATGATGTGCATATTCTTCACAGAAATGGGGTAAATAGGTTAGTATGTATATTTATACACAATATTTCACCCATAATCCTGATGTAGAAAAATAATTATATGAATATTCTTATCAGAAATGGGTCAATTAGGTTTCTTTGTACCTTTATAGACAACATTCCACCCATAATCCCCATACAGAAAAAAAATTATATGTATATTCTTATCAGAATTGGGTTAAATAGGTTCCTATGTATATTTATAAACAATATTCCACTCATAATCCACATGTCGAAAAATAATGATATGTGTATTTTTATCAGAAATGGGTTAATTAGGTTCTTATGCATATTTAAAAACAATATCCCACCCATTATCCCCATATAGAAAAATAATTATATGCATATTCATATTAGAAATAGGTTTAATATGTTGCTATGTATATTTATAAATGATATTCCAACCATAATCCCCTTGTAGAAAAATAATTACATGCATATTCTTATCAGAAATGGGTTAAATAGGTTCCTATGTATATTTATAAACAATATTCCACCCGTAATCCCCATATAGAAAAATAATTATATGCATATTCTTAAAAGAAATTGGTTAAATGGGTTGCTCTGTATATTTCTAAACAATATTTCAGCCATAATACCTTTATAGACAAATAATGATATACATATTCTTATCAGAAATGGGTTAAATAGGCTCCCATGTATATTTATAAACAACATTCCACCCATAATCCCGATGTAGACATTTTTTTATGCATATTCTTGTCAGAAATAGGTTTAATATGTTGCTATGTATATTTATAAATAATATTCCAACCATAATTCCCTTGTAGAAAAATAATTACATGCATATTCTTATCGGAAATGGGTTCATTTGGTTGCTCTGTATATTTCTAAACAATATTTCAGCCATAATCCCCATACAGAAAAATAATTATATACATATTCTTATCAGAAATGGGTTTAACAGGCGCCCATGTATATTTAGTAACAATAGTCCACCCATAATCCCCATATAGAAAATAAATTATATGAATATTCCTATCAGAAATGGGTTAAATAGGCTCCCATGTATATTTATAAACAATATTCCACCCATAATCCCAATGTAGAAAAAAATGTAATGCATGTTCTTGTGAGAAATAGGTTTAATATGTTGCTATGTATATTTATAAATAATATTTCAACCATAATCCCATTGTAGAAAAATAATTATATGCATATTGTTATCAGAAATGGGTTAAATTGGTTGCTCTGTATATTTCTGAACAATATAATAGCCATATTCCCCATATAGAAAAATAATTATATACATATTCTTATCAGAAATGGGTTTAATAGGCTCCCATGTATATTTATTAACAATATTCCACACATAATCCCCATATAGAAAATAAATGATATGCATATTCTTATCAGAAATGGGTTAAATAGGTAACTATCTATATTTATAAACAATATTCCACTGATATTCACCGTATAGAAAAATAATTTTATGCATATTCTTCACAGAAATGGGGTAAATAGGTTCCTATGTATATTTATACACAATATTTCACCCATAATAATGATGTAGAAAAATTATTATATGAATATTATTATCAGAAATTGGTTACTTAGATTCCTTTGTACATTTATAGACAACATTCCACCCATAATCCCCATACAGATAAAAAAATGATATGCATATTCTTATCAGAATTGGGTTAAATAGGCTCCTATGTATATTTATAAACAATATTCCACCCATAATCCCCATATAGAAAAATAATTATATGCATATTCCTATCAGAAATGGGTTAAATGGGTTGCTCTGTATATTACTAAACAATATTTCAGCCATAATACCTTAATAGACAAATAATTATATACATATTCGTATCAGAAATGGGTTAAATAGTCTCCCATGTATATTTATAAACAATATTCCACCCATAATGCCAATGTAGAAAAATTTTTTATGCATATTCTTGTTCGAAATAGGTTTAATATGTTGCTATGTATATTTATAAATAATATTCCAACCATAATCCCCTTGTAGAAAAATAATTATATGCATATTCGTATCAGAAATGGGTTCAATTGGTTGCTCTGTATATTTCTAAACAATATTTCAGCTATAATCCCCATACAGAAAAATAATTATATACATATTCTTATCAGAAATGGGTTTAACAGGCGCCCATGTATATTTAGTAACAATATTCCACCCATAATCCCCATATAGAAAATAAATTATATGAATATTCCTATCAGAAATGGGTTAAATAGGCTCCCATGTATATTTATAAACAATATTCCACCCATAATCCCAATGTAGAAAAAAATGTAATGCATGTTCTTGTGAGAAATAGGTTTAATATGTTGCTATGTATATTTATAAATAATATTTCAACCATAATCCCATTGTAGAAAAATAATTATATGCATATTGTTATCAGAAATGGGTTAAATTGGTTGCTCTGTATATTTCTGAACAATAAATTAGCCATATTCCCCATATAGAAAAATAATTATATACAAATTCTTATCAGAAATGGGTTTAATAGGCTCCCATGTATATTTATTAACAATATTCCACACATAATCCCCATATAGAAAATAAATGATATGCATATTCTTATCAGAAATGGGTTAAATAGGTTCCTATCTATATTTATGAACAATATTCCACCGATATTCACCGTATAGAAAAATAATTATATGCATATTCTTCACAGAAATGGGGTAAATAGGTTCCTATGTATATTTATAAACAATATTCCACCCATAATCCACATGTAGAAAAATAATGATATGTGTATTTTTATCAAAAATGGGTTAAATAGGTTCCTATGTATATTTATAAACAATATTCCACCCATAATCCACATGTAGAAAAATAATGATATGTGTATTTTTATCAGAAATGGGTTAAATAGGTTCCTATGTATATTTACAAACAATATTCCACCCATAATCCCATATAGAAAAATAATTATATGCATATTCATATTAGAAATAGGTTTAATATGTTGCTATGAATATTTTTATAAACAATGTTCCACCCATAATCCCAATATAAAAAAATAATTTTATGCATATTCATGTCTGAAATAGGTTAAATATATTCCTATATATGTTAAACTACAATATTCCAACCGTAATCCCCATGTAGAAAAATAATTATATGCATATTCTTATCAAAAATGGGTTAAATAGGTTGCTATGTATAGTTATAAACAATATTCCACCCATAATCCCCATGTAGAAAAATAATTATATGCATATTCTTATCAGAAATTGGTTAGATTGGTTGTGCTGTATATTTCTAAACAATATAGTAGCCGTATTCCACATATAGAAAAATAATTATATACATATTCTTATCAGAAATGGGTTTAATAGGCTCCCATATATATTTATTAACAATATTCCACCCATAATCCCCAAATAGAAAATAAATTATATGCATATTCTTACCAGAAATGGGTTAAATAGGTTCCTAGCTATATTTATAAACAATATTCTACCCATAATCCCCATATAGAAAAATAATGATGTGCATATTCTTCACAGAAATGGGGTAAATAGGTTAGTATGTATATTTATACACAATATTTCACCCATAATCCTGATGTAGAAAAATAATTATATGAATATTCTTATCAGAAATGGGTCAATTAGGTTTCTTTGTACCTTTATAGAC
Organism: Aquarana catesbeiana; assembly: GCF_042186555.1. Lineage (NCBI taxonomy): Eukaryota > Metazoa > Chordata > Amphibia > Anura > Ranidae > Aquarana > Aquarana catesbeiana. Next base: position 533,417,964 of record NC_133325.1, on the reverse strand, counting down.
AACATTCCACCCATAATCCCCATACAGAAAAAAAATTATATGTATATTCTTATCAGAATTGGGTTAAATAGGTTCCTATGTATATTTATAAACAATATTCCACTCATAATCCACATGTCGAAAAATAATGATATGTGTATTTTTATCAGAAATGGGTTAATTAGGTTCTTATGCATATTTAAAAACAATATCCCACCCATTATCCCCATATAGAAAAATAATTATATGCATATTCATATTAGAAATAGGTTTAATATGTTGCTATGTATATTTATAAATGATATTCCAACCATAATCCCCTTGTAGAAAAATAATTACATGCATATTCTTATCAGAAATGGGTTAAATAGGTTCCTATGTATATTTATAAACAATATTCCACCCGTAATCCCCATATAGAAAAATAATTATATGCATATTCTTAAAAGAAATTGGTTAAATGGGTTGCTCTGTATATTTCTAAACAATATTTCAGCCATAATACCTTTATAGACAAATAATGATATACATATTCTTATCAGAAATGGGTTAAATAGGCTCCCATGTATATTTATAAACAACATTCCACCCATAATCCCGATGTAGACATTTTTTTATGCATATTCTTGTCAGAAATAGGTTTAATATGTTGCTATGTATATTTATAAATAATATTCCAACCATAATTCCCTTGTAGAAAAATAATTACATGCATATTCTTATCGGAAATGGGTTCATTTGGTTGCTCTGTATATTTCTAAACAATATTTCAGCCATAATCCCCATACAGAAAAATAATTATATACATATTCTTATCAGAAATGGGTTTAACAGGCACCCATGTATATTTAGTAACAATAGTCCACCCATAATCCCCATATAGAAAATAAATTATATGAATATTCCTATCAGAAATGGGTTAAATAGGCTCCCATGTATATTTATAAACAATATTCCACCCATAATCCCAATGTAGAAAAAAATGTAATGCATGTTCTTGTGAGAAATAGGTTTAATATGTTGCTATGTATATTTATAAATAATATTTCAACCATAATCCCATTGTAGAAAAATAATTATATGCATATTGTTATCAGAAATGGGTTAAATTGGTTGCTCTGTATATTTCTGAACAATATAATAGCCATATTCCCCATATAGAAAAATAATTATATACATATTCTTATCAGAAATGGGTTTAATAGGCTCCCATGTATATTTATTAACAATATTCCACACATAATCCCCATATAGAAAATAAATGATATGCATATTCTTATCAGAAATGGGTTAAATAGGTACCTATCTATATTTATAAACAATATTCCACTGATATTCACCGTATAGAAAAATAATTTTATGCATATTCTTCACAGAAATGGGGTAAATAGGTTCCTATGTATATTTATACACAATATTTCACCCATAATAATGATGTAGAAAAATTATTATATGAATATTATTATCAGAAATTGGTTACTTAGATTCCTTTGTACATTTATAGACAACATTCCACCCATAATCCCCATACAGATAAAAAAATGATATGCATATTCTTATCAGAATTGGGTTAAATAGGCTCCTATGTATATTTATAAACAATATTCCACCCATAATCCCCATATAGAAAAATAATTATATGCATATTCCTATCAGAAATGGGTTAAATGGGTTGCTCTGTATATTACTAAACAATATTTCAGCCATAATACCTTAATAGACAAATAATTATATACATATTCGTATCAGAAATGGGTTAAATAGTCTCCCATGTATATTTATAAACAATATTCCACCCATAATGCCAATGTAGAAAAATTTTTTATGCATATTCTTGTTCGAAATAGGTTTAATATGTTGCTATGTATATTTATAAATAATATTCCAACCATAATCCCCTTGTAGAAAAATAATTATATGCATATTCGTATCAGAAATGGGTTCAATTGGTTGCTCTGTATATTTCTAAACAATATTTCAGCTATAATCCCCATACAGAAAAATAATTATATACATATTCTTATCAGAAATGGGTTTAACAGGCGCCCATGTATATTTAGTAACAATAGTCCACCCATAATCCCCATATAGAAAATAAATTATATGAATATTCCTATCAGAAATGGGTTAAATAGGCTCCCATGTATATTTATAAACAATATTCCACCCATAATCCCAATGTAGAAAAAAATGTAATGCATGTTCTTGTGAGAAATAGGTTTAATATGTTGCTATGTATATTTATAAATAATATTTCAACCATAATCCCATTGTAGAAAAATAATTATATGCATATTGTTATCAGAAATGGGTTAAATTGGTTGCTCTGTATATTTCTGAACAATAAATTAGCCATATTCCCCATATAGAAAAATAATTATATACAAATTCTTATCAGAAATGGGTTTAATAGGCTCCCATGTATATTTATTAACAATATTCCACACATAATCCCCATATAGAAAATAAATGATATGCATATTCTTATCAGAAATGGGTTAAATAGGTTCCTATCTATATTTATGAACAATATTCCACCGATATTCACCGTATAGAAAAATAATTATATGCATATTCTTCACAGAAATGGGGTAAATAGGTTCCTATGTATATTTATAAACAATATTCCACCCATAATCCACATGTAGAAAAATAATGATATGTGTATTTTTATCAAAAATGGGTTAAATAGGTTCCTATGTATATTTATAAACAATATTCCACCCATAATCCACATGTAGAAAAATAATGATATGTGTATTTTTATCAGAAATGGGTTAAATAGGTTCCTATGTATATTTACAAACAATATTCCACCCATAATCCCATATAGAAAAATAATTATATGCATATTCATATTAGAAATAGGTTTAATATGTTGCTATGAATATTTTTATAAACAATGTTCCACCCATAATCCCAATATAAAAAAATAATTTTATGCATATTCATGTCTGAAATAGGTTAAATATATTCCTATATATGTTAAACTACAATATTCCAACCGTAATCCCCATGTAGAAAAATAATTATATGCATATTCTTATCAAAAATGGGTTAAATAGGTTGCTATGTATAGTTATAAACAATATTCCACCCATAATCCCCATGTAGAAAAATAATTATATGCATATTCTTATCAGAAATTGGTTAGATTGGTTGTGCTGTATATTTCTAAACAATATAGTAGCCGTATTCCACATATAGAAAAATAATTATATACATATTCTTATCAGAAATGGGTTTAATAGGCTCCCATATATATTTATTAACAATATTCCACCCATAATCCCCAAATAGAAAATAAATTATATGCATATTCTTACCAGAAATGGGTTAAATAGGTTCCTAGCTATATTTATAAACAATATTCTACCCATAATCCCCATATAGAAAAATAATGATGTGCATATTCTTCACAGAAATGGGGTAAATAGGTTAGTATGTATATTTATACACAATATTTCACCCATAATCCTGATGTAGAAAAATAATTATATGAATATTCTTATCAGAAATGGGTCAATTAGGTTTCTTTGTACCTTTATAGACAACATTCCACCCATAATCCCCATACAGAAAAAAAATTATATGTATATTCTTATCAGAATTGGGTTAAATAGGTTCCTATGTATATTTATAAACAATATTCCACTCATAATCCACATGTCGAAAAATAATGATATGTGTATTTTTATCAGAAATGGGTTAATTAGGTTCTTATGCATATTTAAAAACAATATCCCACCCATTATCCCCATATAGAAAAATAATTATATGCATATTCATATTAGAAATAGGTTTAATATGTTGCTATGTATATTTATAAATGATATTCCAACCATAATCACCTTGTAGAAAAATAATTACATGCATATTCTTATCAGAAATGGGTTAAATAGGTTCCTATGTATATTTATAAACAATATTCCACCCGTAATCCCCATATAGAAAAATAATTATATGCATATTCTTAAAAGAAATTGGTTAAATGGGTTGCTCTGTATATTTCTAAACAATATTTCAGCCATAATACCTTTATAGACAAATAATGATATACATATTCTTATCAGAAATGGGTTAAATAGGCTCCCATGTATATTTATAAACAACATTCCACCCATAATCCCGATGTAGACATTTTTTTATGCATATTCTTGTCAGAAATAGGTTTAATATGTTGCTATGTATATTTATAAATAATATTCCAACCATAATTCCCTTGTAGAAAAATAATTACATGCATATTCTTATCGGAAATGGGTTCATTTGGTTGCTCTGTATATTTCTAAACAATATTTCAGCCATAATCCCCATACAGAAAAATAATTATATACATATTCTTATCAGAAATGGGTTTAACAGGCGCCCATGTATATTTAGTAACAATAGTCCACCCATAATCCCCATATAGAAAATAAATTATATGAATATTCCTATCAGAAATGGGTTAAATAGGCTCCCATGTATATTTATAAACAATATTCCACCCATAATCCCAATGTAGAAAAAAATGTAATGCATGTTCTTGTGAGAAATAGGTTTAATATGTTGCTATGTATATTTATAAATAATATTCCAACCATAATCCCCTTGTAGAAAAATAATTACATGCATATTCTTATCGGAAATGGGTTCAATTGGTTGCTCTGTATATTTCTAAACAATATTTCAGCCATAATCCCCATACAGAAAAATAATTATATACATATTCTTATCAGAAATGGGTTTAACAGGCGCCCATGTATATTTAGTAACAATAGTCCACCCATAATCCCCATATAGAAAATAAATTATATGAATATTCCTATCAGAAATGGGTTAAATAGGCTCCCATGTATATTTATAAACAATATGCCACCCATAATCCCAATGTAGAAAAAAATGTAATGCATGTTCTTGTGAGAAATAGGTTTAATATGTTGCTATGTATATTTATAAATATTATTTCAACCATAATCCCATTGTAGAAAAATAATTATATGCATATTGTTATCAGAAATGGGTTAAATTGGTTGCTCTGTATATTTCTGAACAATAAATTAGCCATATTCCCCATATAGAAAAATAATTATATACAAATTCTTATCAGAAATGGGTTTAATAGGCTCCCATGTATATTTATTAACAATATTCCACACATAATCCCCATATAGAAAATAAATGATATGCATATTCTTATCAGAAATGGGTTAAATAGGTTCCTATCTATATTTATGAACAATATTCCACCGATATTCACCGTATAGAAAAATAATTATATGCATATTCTTCACAGAAATGGGGTAAATAGGTTCCTATGTATATTTATAAACAATATTCCACCCATAATCCACATGTAGAAAAATAATGATATGTGTATTTTTATCAGAAATGGGTTAAATAGGTTCCTATGTATATTTACAAACAATATTCCACCCATAATACCATATAGAAAAATAATTATATGCATATTCATATTAGAAATAGGTTTAATATGTTGCTATGAATATTTTTATAAACAATGTTCCACCCATAATCCCAATATAAAAAAATAATTTTATGCATATTCATGTCTGAAATAGGTTAAATATATTCCTATATATGTTAAACTACAATATTCCAACCATAATCCCCATGTAGAAAAATAATTATATGCATATTCTTATCAAAAATGGGTTAAATAGGTTGCTATGTATAGTTATAAACAATATTCCACCCATAATCCCCATGTAGAAAAATAATTATATGCATATTCTTATCAGAAATTGGTTAGATTGGTTGTGCTGTATATTTCTAAACAATATAGTAGCCGTATTCCACATATAGAAAAATAATTATAAACATATTCTTATCAGAAATGGGTTTAAGAGGCTCCCATATATATTTATTAACAATATTCCACCCATAATCCCCAAATAGAAAATAAATTATATGCATATTCTTACCAGAAATGGGTTAAATAGGTTCCTAGCTATATTTATAAACAATATTCTACCCATAATCCCCATATAGAAAAATAATGATGTGCATATTCTTCACAGAAATGGGGTAAATAGGTTAGTATGTATATTTATACACAATATTTCACCCATAATCCTGATGTAGAAAAATAATTATATGAATATTCTTATCAGAAATGGGTCAATTAGGTTTCTTTGTACCTTTATAGACAACATTCCACCCATAATCCCCATACAGAAAAAAAATTATATGTATATTCTTATCAGAATTGGGTTAAATAGGTTCCTATGTATATTTATAAACAATATTCCACTCATAATCCACATGTCGAAAAATAATGATATGTGTATTTTTATCAGAAATGGGTTAATTAGGTTCTTATGCATATTTAAAAACAATATCCCACCCATTATCCCCATATAGAAAAATAATTATATGCATATTCATATTAGAAATAGGTTTAATATGTTGCTATGTATATTTATAAATGATATTCCAACCATAATCCCCTTGTAGAAAAATAATTACATGCATATTCTTATCAGAAATGGGTTAAATAGGTTCCTATGTATATTTATAAACAATATTCCACCCGTAATCCCCATATAGAAAAATAATTATATGCATATTCTTAAAAGAAATTGGTTAAATGGGTTGCTCTGTATATTTCTAAACAATATTTCAGCCATAATACCTTTATAGACAAATAATGATATACATATTCTTATCAGAAATGGGTTAAATAGGCTCCCATGTATATTTATAAACAACATTCCACCCATAATCCCGATGTAGACATTTTTTTATGCATATTCTTGTCAGAAATAGGTTTAATATGTTGCTATGTATATTTATAAATAATATTCCAACCATAATTCCCTTGTAGAAAAATAATTACATGCATATTCTTATCGGAAATGGGTTCATTTGGTTGCTCTGTATATTTCTAAACAATATTTCAGCCATAATCCCCATACAGAAAAATAATTATATACATATTCTTATCAGAAATGGGTTTAACAGGCGCCCATGTATATTTAGTAACAATAGTCCACCCATAATCCCCATATAGAAAATAAATTATATGAATATTCCTATCAGAAATGGGTTAAATAGGCTCCCATGTATATTTATAAACAATATTCCACCCATAATCCCAATGTAGAAAAAAATGTAATGCATGTTCTTGTGAGAAATAGGTTTAATATGTTGCTATGTATATTTATAAATAATATTTCAACCATAATCCCATTGTAGAAAAATAATTATATGCATATTGTTATCAGAAATGGGTTAAATTGGTTGCTCTGTATATTTCTGAACAATATAATAGCCATATTCCCCATATAGAAAAATAATTATATACATATTCTTATCAGAAATGGGTTTAATAGGCTCCCATGTATATTTATTAACAATATTCCACACATAATCCCCATATAGAAAATAAATGATATGCATATTCTTATCAGAAATGGGTTAAATAGGTACCTATCTATATTTATAAACAATATTCCACTGATATTCACCGTATAGAAAAATAATTTTATGCATATTCTTCACAGAAATGGGGTAAATAGGTTCCTATGTATATTTATACACAATATTTCACCCATAATAATGATGTAGAAAAATTATTATATGAATATTATTATCAGAAATTGGTTACTTAGATTCCTTTGTACATTTATAGACAACATTCCACCCATAATCCCCATACAGATAAAAAAATGATATGCATATTCTTATCAGAATTGGGTTAAATAGGCTCCTATGTATATTTATAAACAATATTCCACCCATAATCCCCATATAGAAAAATAATTATATGCATATTCCTATCAGAAATGGGTTAAATGGGTTGCTCTGTATATTACTAAACAATATTTCAGCCATAATACCTTAATAGACAAATAATTATATACATATTCGTATCAGAAATGGGTTAAATAGTCTCCCATGTATATTTATAAACAATATTCCACCCATAATGCCAATGTAGAAAATTTTTTTATGCATATTCTTGTTCGAAATAGGTTTAATATGTTGCTATGTATATTTATAAATAATATTCCAACCATAATCCCCTTGTAGAAAAATAATTATATGCATATTCTTATCAGAAATGGGTTCAATTGGTTGCTCTGTATATTTCTAAACAATATTTCAGCTATAATCCCCATACAGAAAAATAATTATATACATATTCTTATCAGAAATGGGTTTAACAGGCGCCCATGTATATTTAGTAACAATATTCCACCCATAATCCCTATATAGAAAATAAATTATATGAATATTCCTATCAGAAATGGGTTAAATAGGCTCCCATGTATATTTATAAACAATATTCCACCCATAATCCCAATGTAGAAAAAAATGTAATGCATGTTCTTGTGAGAAATAGGTTTAATATGTTGCTATGTATATTTATAAATAATATTTCAACCATAATCCCATTGTAGAAAAATAATTATATGCATATTGTTATCAGAAATGGGTTAAATTGGTTGCTCTGTATATTTCTGAACAATAAATTAGCCATATTCCCCATATAGAAAAATAATTATATACAAATTCTTATCAGAAATGGGTTTAATAGGCTCCCATGTATATTTATTAACAATATTCCACACATAATCCCCATATAGAAAATAAATGATATGCATATTCTTATCAGAAATGGGTTAAATAGGTTCCTATCTATATTTATGAACAATATTCCACCGATATTCACCGTATAGAAAAATAATTATATGCATATTCTTCACAGAAATGGGGTAAATAGGTTCCTATGTATATTTATAAACAATATTCCACCCATAATCCACATGTAGAAAAATAATGATATGTGTATTTTTATCAGAAATGGGTTAAATAGGTTCCTATGTATATTTACAGACAACATTCCACCCATAATCCCCATACAGAAAAAAATGATATGCATATTCTCATCAGAATTGGATTAAATAGGTTCCTATATATATTTATAAACAATATTCCACCCATAATCCACATGTAGAAAAATAATGATATGTGTATTTTTATCAGAAATGGGTTAAATAGGTTCCTATGTATATTTATAAACAATATTCCACACATAATCCCATATAGAAAAATAATTATATGCATATTCATATTAGAAATAGGTTTAATATGTAGCTATTAATATTTTTATAAACAATGTTCCACCCATAATCCCAATATAAAAAAATAATTTTATGCATATTCATGTCTGAAATAGGTTAAATATTCCTATATATGTTAAACTACAATATTCCAACCATAATCCCCATGTAGAAAAATAATTATATGCATATTCTTATCAAAAATGGGTTAAATTGTTTGCTATGTATAGTTATAAACAATATTCCACCCATAATCCCGATGTAGAAAAATAATTATATGCATATTCTTATCAGAAATGGGTTAAATAGTTTCCTATGTATATTTATAAACAATATTCCACCCATAATCCCCATATAGAAAAATAATTATATGCATATTCTTGTCAGAAATTGGTTAGATTGGTTGCGCTGTATATTTCTAAACAATATAATAGCCGTATTCCACATATAGAAAAATAATTATATACATATTCTTATCAGAAATGGGTTTAATAGGCTCCCATATATATTTATTAACAATATTCCACCCATAATCCCCATATAGAAAATAAATTATATGCATATTCTTATCAGAAATGGGTTAAATAGGTTCCTAGCTATATTTATAAACAATATTCTACCCATAATCCGCATATGGAAAAATAATGACGTGCATATTCTTCACAGAAATTGGGTAAATAGGTTCCTATCTATATTTATACACAATATTCCACCGATATTCACCGTATAGAAAAATAATTATATGCATATTCTTCACAGAAATGAGGTAAATAGGTTCCTACGTATATTTCAATTATCAAACAATGTGATCTCATTGTTGTTACCAACATACCACCTTAATTGCAATTGCAACTATCTCACGAAAATTAAAAATGCGCACTGGTTTTCTAAAGCCCTGCTAAATATTTGTTACTTTATCTGACACCAAGCTCATACTATTCATCACTATTCCTCCAACTGACACTCATTATGTTTCAACTGTTCCTTCCACACATAGGCTCAGAAATGTTTGCTTTACTCTAAATCTAGTAATTAATTAAGTGATCATTGCCAATAAAAGAGTAATAAAAAAACAGAATATAATAATCCGAATAACGGATTATTTTAGATGTCAGATATCTGTCAGACGGTTTGACTTGGATTCGAAATAGCACAGCAGTATCAGTATAGCCTTTTTATTTACTTTCCCACTAACTAGCTCTCAGCCAGTGTGATCCATATGTTTTAAGAAAATGCATCTAACAAATCCTAATGTATACCGTGTCACACTCAACGTCTCATTTTAACGTCTCGTTGGAACAAGGCAGTACTATATTTCGAACTCATTCCCACAATGGTCCTTATTACACGTGGGTCTCGATTCCTCCCAACGATAGGTGACTATTCCTCCCAATGATGGCTTACTATTCTTCCCACTGACACCAATAATGAAGTACGATTTCTCCCAGTGATTTTTTTTTTTTTACCCTTCAGCATGAATCGCATACTCAGGACTCATTCAAGCAACTCTCAAGATCAAGCAGCGTTCCTTACATCATTCAGGTATTTTCCATAAAACATAGTATCAAAAAAAGTCAACATTAAACACAGTACACACAGAAAACACATTCCTTCCATACCTCCACCTCCCATAATTCCAAAAACAATTTGCCTCCTCCACCCCCATCACCATACACCATACACCATACATCATATAGTAACACACAATACATCTTACTCAGCACCCAGTCTTTACATTCTTCTTCAGTCAAAACAAAACTTCCTTTCTTATATTCTTTCTTTTTTATATTTCTTCTACATCTTGCCTCTTTCACAATCGCTGACAAGATCCACCCCTCCTCCTCACTTTAGACCCACCATCCACCCATATATAACTCTTGTGTGACTTTCTTCACTCCCAACACATTTTCCACAAAAACCCGCCATCCTCCCTCACACTTTTTTAACAAAAAAACACTCCGAAAAGACATGCCTTACTCTTTCATTTCCACCGCACCCTTCCCTTATACATGTCTCAACCTCACCAGATCTCTTAATTTTAAAAAGAACATTGTCAGCAGACATTCATGGAATCCCATACAAACAATTTCCTTTTGTTTGTTGGTCACGCCCTCCGTCTCTAAATTCCTCCAACATTCCTCCACTTGTCTAGGTCTAAGGTCAGCGATATTGGAAATCAACTCATCTTTCCTTAAGCACTTAACCAAGATGTTTTTCACTACCGCACCAGCACCTAAATTTTGTGTAATAGGGGGGGAGCACGAGAGCCACAAGCTTGGTAAGATCCCGTTTTCCCCAACCCCACCGCACCACAATCCCATGAAACATTTAGTTTTACCTCCACTAGAAAAGGCTTTAAAATACAGCAGCCAAGAGTGCATCCCCATAAAAGTCTCCACCTTGGGAAAATTATAACCTCCTAGCTTTACTTCTTTAACAATGGTAGCTCTCGCCACCCGCTCCATTTTTGCTCCCCAGAAGAAAACAAATAAAAGCTTTTCAATTTTCTGTAACCACCTCTTCTTAAACGGAAAAATAATACCAAAATAAAGCAACAAAGGCAAGCAAACTGCTTTCGTAATAAGGGTTTTTACCTGTCAATGTCAGCCGACGTAACTTCCAAAAATTAAGTTCATTATTAACACATTTCACGGCATTCTCCTGGCTCTGTAAATTTCTTTCAAAAATTATACCCAGAACTTATATTTTATCGACCTTCTTGATCCTGCCTGAAGGGATATCATCCAGCCCATTTTAGAGTACAAACTGCACTTTTGCCCCAATTTACACGCATCCCTGCAACACTTCCGAACAACTGTAATTGTAGTTCTGCCCTTCTCTTCGTGACTTGCACAGGAATGTTACATCATCCATATAGCACAGGGATTTTACCTTATCTCCATTCCCACCAACAACAAAAAACCCTTCAAAGGCCTTGTCTTGTTGCACATGCCGAAGAAGAGGCTCCATAACACGTATAAACAAGACTGGGGACTGGGGACATCCCTGCCTTACCCCAGATTTTACCTCAAAAGGCTCTGACAGGATTCCATTTATTAAAATTCTGCTACACACTCCTGCATAGAAACTTCTCACCATACTGATAAACTCACTGGAGAACCCTAATTTTTGAAGCACGTAAAACATGAACTGATGTGAAACTCTGTCATAGGCCTTTTCTAGATCAAAACCTGCCACCGCTAAAGATAAATTGCTGCTCTGTGCGTAATAGCTCAGATCTCTTAGCAGAACTAAATTGTCCGCAATTCTCCTTCCCAATTACCTCCTTCATCCTATCTGCCAAGAGGCCAAGATCTTGTAGTCCAAGTTCAAAAGAGCCTCCAGTTCTTGATGTCCTTCCTTTCTCCCTTTTTATATAATAGGACAATGACCCCTTCCTATATATAATAGCCAACCTCGCAGACGACATACAATATCCTAATACCTCCACAAGATGTGTTTTTATATAAGGCCAAAACTTGAGATAAAACTCCACTGGTATGCCATCTCCTCCTGGGGTCTTATTTTTTGCCATCCTTTTGAGCACTCTCTCAATTTCCGCCTCCCCTACCGGATCCGTCAAAAAGGCCTCTTCTTCCTTTTCCAGTCCTCACAGTACTCCTTCACCTCTTCCAGAGTGGCTTCTTCTTCTCCTCCATACAGGTCTTGATAGAAACTTCTCACACCATCTCTCATCCTCCTCCCTTCTACCTCTTCTTGACCGTCCAACATCTCCATTATTTTCTTGGGGCCAAAAGCTTTCTTGAAGAGAAACCTAGAGCATTTTTCATTTTCCTCCATGTTCTGCACCTTGGCTCTGAAAACAATTCCTTTCCCTTTCTCTTTTATCATCTTCCTCCTCTCCTTCCTCCACCTCCTTTTACACCGATAGAGAAAGTGCACTCTTTCTAACAACCTCTTCCCTGCCTTCCTTTTTTCCTTAGCTTTTTCTGCCCCAACATTTTTAAAGAAACAAGCCACCTGCTTTTTAACCGAGTCCCACCACTCTAATAAATCATCAAAATCCTGTTTTTTATCTTCCAGCGTTTTAAAGAAAGAAACAAAACGTTCAACCACCCCTTCGTCTTCCAAGAGTGAGCAATTCAACCATGTCCAAATTCCACCCCCCCTCCAACTTTAAAGAACCACAAATTAAAGACTGATAAGAAAAAATCATCGGGAAAACATCATAAGCTTCACTCTTAAGGAACCGAGACCCGAAAATAAAATCGATTCGTGACCTCACAGTACCCTTGTCGGAATGGTAAGTATAAACCATCACCCTTCCCCACCTCCACAGCTATATCATACATACTAAAGTCTTCTATCCTTTCATTTAGGACTCTAGATGAGGCGACCATCCCTCCGTCACTACAGGCTCCCTGTCGGTCCCCACCTCTCCTTATGCAGTTGAAGTGACACAGTTGGAATTCTCCCAGGTAAGTGTATTTTAACCGTTCTCAAAAACTTAATCCTTTCTTTTTTTTCAGCAGGGGCATAGCAGTTTATCACCCTCACCTGTTGTCCAAAAAAATCCACAGTCACTATCTGTAGTCGTCCTGGAATGATAATTTCATGTGACACAAAACTCACATTTGGATTTTTCACCACCACACCAACCCCCTCACTCCTGGAAACACAAGCAGGTGACCATACAGAAGGATCCCAGGACCAATCAGCTTCTCCACATTCTTGCAAACACACCAAATCTATATTGCATTTGCTGATCTCATCAAATACCGCCACCCTCCTATCCTTTTTCACAATACTTCTAACATTTATGGACCCTATTGAAAGAGCCATCAAAAAGAATAGAAAAAACATAGCCATAACGAAAACCTTAAAAATCCATCTTGCCTTCTACTCCACCTACATCAGACAAGCTCTTCTACCTTCTCCAAGTAACTGGAGAGCTGGAGGACTCCTCCTCGGAGTCCCCATCCTCGGATATTATTCAACCCTCCACCCCACCAGACCCAGGCACATACTCCCTATGCTTTTTTATAGCGGAAGTGTCCGGTTCCTCTGGCTGTGTGAAAGCGTCCTCCATCCTCATAATCCAATAGGATTATGGGTGGAATATTGTTTATAAGTATACATAGGAACCTATTTAGCCCATTTCTGATAAGAATATGCATATAATTATTTTTCTACATGGGGATTATGGGTGGAATATTGTTTATAAATATACGTAGCAACATATTAAACCTATTTCTGTTTGAACATGCATATAATTATTTTGCTATATGGGGATTATGGATTGAATATTTTAAATAAAAATACATAGGACCTATTTAACTAATTACTGATAAGAATATGCATATCATTTTTCTACATTATAGATAGAATATTGTTTATAAATATATATAGGAAAATATTTATCCCATTTCTTATAAAAATATGCATATCATTATTTTTCTACATATGGATTATGGGTGGAATATTGTTTATAAATATACATTGTAACCTATTTAAACCATTTCTGTTAAGAATATGAATATCATTATTCTTTTACATGGGGATTATGGGTGGAATATTGTTTATAAATTTACATAGCAACATATTAAACCTATTTCTGATATGAATATGCATATAAGTATATTGCTATATGGGGATTATGGGTGGAATATTGTTTATAAATATACATAGTAACATATTTAACCCATTTCTGATAAGAATATGCATATAGTTATTTTTCAGTATGGGGATTATAGGTGGAATATTGTTTATAAATATACATAGGAACTTATTTAACCCATTTCTGGTAAGCATATGCATATAATTATTTTCTACATAGGGATTATGGGTGGAATACTGTTTTTAAATATACATAGTAACCTATTTAACCCATTTCTCATAAGAATAAGCATATAATTATTTTTCTACATGGGGATTATGGATGGAATATTGTTGTTAAACATACATAGGAATATATTTATCCTATTTATCCAATTTTTTTATAAAAATACACATATAATAATTTTTCTACATACGGATTATGAGTGGAATATTGTTTATAAATATAAATAGGAACGTATTTAAGCCATTTCTGATAAGATTATGCATATATTTATTTTTCTATATGGGGTTATGGGTGGAATATTGTTTATAAATATACATAGGAACCTAATTAAAGAATTTCTGTTAAGAATATGCATATAATTATTTTTTTACGTGGGGATTATGGATGGAATATTGTTTATAAATTTACATAGCAACATATTAAAACTATTTCTGATATGAATATGCATGTAATTAAATTGATATATGGGGATTATGGTTTGAATATTGTTTATAAATATACATAGGAACATATTTAATACATTTCTGATAAGAATACGAATATAATTATTTTTCTACATGGGGATTATGGGTGGAATATTGTTTATAAATATTTATAGTAACCTATTTAACCCATTTCTCATAAGAATATGCATATGATTATTTTTCTACATGGGGATTATGGATGGAATATTGTAAATTAAACATACATAGAAATATATTTAACCCATTTCTGATAAGAATATGCATATCATTATTTTTCTACATGGGGATTATGGGTGGAATATTGTTTATAAGTATACGTAGGAACCTATTTAACCCATTTCTGATATGAATATGCATTTAATTATTTTTCTACATGGGGATTATGGGTGGAATATTGTTTATAAATATACATAGTAACCTATTTACCCATTTCACATAAGAATATACATATAATTATTTTCTACATGGGGATTATAGGTGGAATACTGTTTTTAAATATACATAGTAACCTATTTAACCCATTTCTCATATGAATATGCATATCATTATTTTTCTACATGGGGATTATGGATGGAATATTGTTGTTAAAAATACACAGGAATATATTTATCCAATTTCTTATAAAAATAGACATATAATTATTTTTCTACATATGGATTATGGGTGGAATATTGTTTATAAGTATACATAAGAACGTAATTTAAGCCATTTCTGATAAGAATATGCATATAATTTTTTTTCTACATGGGGATTATTGGTTGAATATTGTTTATATACATACATAGGACTCTATTATACCAATTTCTGATAAGAATATGCATATAAGTATTTTTCTACATAGGGATTATGGGTGAAATATCGTTTATAAATATAGATAGGAACCTAATTAAAGCATTTCTGATAAGAATATTCATATAATATTTTTCTACATGGGGATTATATTGGGAAATTGTTTATAAATATACATAGGAAGCTATTTAACCCATTTCTGATAAGAATATGCATATAATTATTTTCTTACATGGGGATTATGGGTGGAATATTGTTTATACATTTACATAGGAACATATTAAACCTATTTCTGATATGAATATGCATAACATTATTTGTGTCTACATGAGGATTATGGGTGGAATATTGTTTATAAATATACATAGTAACCTATTTAACCCATTTCTGATATAAATATGCATATAATTATTTTTCAGTATGAGGATTATAGGTGGAATATTGTTTATAAATATACATAGGAACTTATTTAACCCATTTCTAGAAAGCGTATACATATAACTATTTTTTTACATAGGAATTATTGGTGGAATACTGTTTTTAAATATACCTAGTAACCTATTTAACCCATTTCTCATAAGAAATGATGGGTCACTGTTCCTCTAACTGACACCAATGATTATTTCTCCACTGAGAACCCACAACGCTTGATGAGTCATTATTCCTTCCACAAATGATGATTTAAATATTCCTCCACTGACACGAACAACACATCAATCACACTGACACCTTTAGGATTACAAATGTCCTCCACCCACTCACAACAACAATGGGGTACTATTTATTTCACTGGTCTTGATAAAAATGTGTAAAGATTGAGGTTTACATCGGTTAAGGTTTAGTCGCATTAACATAATTGCATACAACATAACGTGTTGCATAACTAAAGTCAGGATAGCATTGAGCCAGTATATATTCTTTGCAAAAGAGTTACAGGGCTCACGGTTTATACTGTTGGAGACATAGTTGCCAATAACCAAAATTGAGACAGAATGTCGGAATTGCAAAGAGAAAAACACAAATAGAGGACATTATCGGCATAGGCTTGAGTCGGTTTCTATTCGTTTCTAATATTGTTACTCAGCCATTAAAATAAAGCCCAATATTGATATTGGTATTTTGAACATAATTCAAATATACTAACTAAGCTATGAAAACTCTCAAGTTAGCTATGAAAACACTTAAAGTCTTCTATCTTCAAAGTAAGAAGAAAAATCAGGTTTGCCACACTGTGCTAATTTAAGAATTATTCAACTAGGGCGAATCAAATTCAATCCGTCTGACATGTGGGGCTTGTCTCACTGCTGTTTTTATTTAATTACTCGAAACCAAGTCTAACTGTCTGACAAAGCTATGCTATGCTTAAACTCCGCAATGTCTAAGCTAAACCGTATCTAAGCTAAACAGTATTTCTGTTTTTTTTACTCTTTTACTCTTTTTACCAAAATAGCTGATATAAATTGAGTGACTATTGCATTAAAATGCAATAGTCACTCAATTTATATGAGGTAACTCAGTGCTAATCCTGATCCTGATTTCGATTGTGCAATATAACCTGA
The DNA here is from genome assembly GCF_042186555.1 of Aquarana catesbeiana. Lineage (NCBI taxonomy): Eukaryota > Metazoa > Chordata > Amphibia > Anura > Ranidae > Aquarana > Aquarana catesbeiana. Next base: position 533,400,299 of record NC_133325.1, on the reverse strand, counting down.
AATTACTGTGCAACAGCTATCATCTCCTCTTATTATATTTAGCATAAATGCAACCTTATCATATTTTTAATGTAAGATATACTGAAAATTTGCTTGAAACAAAACCGACTCAATGTGTGCTAAAGTTTGCTTTATTTTATGTTATGCAGGAATCATCTCATCACAATTACCGACCCTCTGTTGTAATAATTTCGGCTTTTATTATGACAAATAACAACAGCGCAACTAACAACTAAACAATAACAACTTGCGCTTAAACCTGTCTCTCGGTAAGTGTTACTGCTATACTTGATATGTTTTATGCATCTATTTAACATCTACATCAAATAATCCTAATGTATATCGTCTCAACCTCCTTGACATGTCTCGCAAACCACTCAATATTATAAAGACTTTTTAGCTATATATTTGTACTCTGATATTTTGCTGATATAGCAAAACCAGGGAAAACGGATAGTGTAATGCAAATTCACATTTAGGTGATATCAGTGCTATCTTGAGTAATGTTAAATTTGCAGTATTTCAGCACTTCAGCACTTCCCCAGTCTTCGTTAACTGTCCAATTATACTCTCAATTGTCTCTCAAAAAATATAAAAATACGCACTGGTTTTCTAAAGCCCTGCTAAATATATCGTGTGACACCAATGTTTGTTTACTGTGCCTTCCACTGACACCAATGATGTGTATTATTTCGCTAACTGGCTGAGAATTTTTTGCATTACTCTAAATCTGGTATACATCTTCTCCTTCTCCTTCTCTGCTTCCACAATCTCATTAACGTATTTCTAAATACTCATGCATTATCATAAATAAAGTCAGGATAACATCAAGCATTGAGATAAAGTTGCAGGTCTCACGTTAATATTGTCGGACAAATAAGTTACCAATACCTTAATTAAGACGAAATGCATAGTCGCAATTACAATACGATGTTCAACAGCTTATCTTCTCTTATTGCTAAATTTACGTAAATGCAACATATCTTACATCAAAAAACAAATTGCTTGTGAAAGACAGATTGTAACGATCTCTATATAAACCGACTCACGGCTTTTGATTACCATTGATCACTATTTTGTGTTTAAGCTTTATCTCAACAAATATCAATGTCTTTGCATATATCTACTGTAATGCAACTATCTCTAAAACACTAATAGCAGTAGCCTATTAATTTGGTTAAAGAAACCGATTTAAATTGTCAATGTGTTGTCTCATTGCCATATTTGATATGTTTAAAGAAAATGTATCCTAATGTATAACTAATAAGATAATACTCTTATGTCCCGCAACCAACTCACTATTATCAGGGCTTATATATATAGTGTAACCTGACGTTTTCCTCAACCATGTAAAACGTCTCACTGATATTTTGCTGTGAACTAGTGGCTACGGATCGTGAAATACAAATTCACATTTAGGTGATAGGTACTATTTTTACAAATGCTACATTTACAGTATTTAAGCAATTTCCCAGTCTTCAAACAGTTGTCCGAAAAAGGTGATGCATCAATTATCAATTGCAATTGCAACTATCTCTTGAAAATATAAAAATGCGCACTAGTTTTCTAAAGCCCTGCTAAATATTGTGTTACTTTATTTGACTATTCATCACTATTCCTCCAACTGACACTCATTATGTTTCAACTGTTCCTTCCACACATAGGCTCAGAATTTTTTGCTTTACTCTAAATCTAGTAATTAATTATTTGATCATTGCCAATAAAAGATAATAAAAAAAGAGAATATAATAATCCGAATGTCAGATAATGTGGAGTTCACATCTGTCAGACGGTTTGACTTGGATTCGAAATAGTTGAATAATTTTTACATAAGCACAGCAGTGATCGTTAGTATCTCAGTATAGTATTTACTTTCCCGCTAACTAGCTCTCAGCCATTGTGATCCATAAGTTTAAGAAAATGCATCTAACAAATACCGTGTCACACTTAACGTCTCGTTGGTAAACTTTCTATTTTAAGCGCTTTTTCCGCTACTCAAACCGTATTCCTCCCACTGACATAATGATGGCTTACTATTTCTCACATTAATACACCAACGACGGCTCAATATCCTTCCCATGAACGAACAAGGCGGTACTATTTTTTGAACTCATCCCACAATGATCCATATTTTTTCCACTGACACGTGGGTCACGATACCAATCATAGGTGACTATTCCTCCCAATGATGGCTCACTATTCTTCCCACTGACACAAATCATGGGTGACTATTTCTCCCACTAACACCTATAATATGGTACTATTGTTTCAACTGACAAAAATGTTGGGTCCACTATTCCTCTAACGGATACCCATTTCTGGTAAGAATATGCATTAAATTAATTTTCTACATGGCCATTAAGGATGGAATATTGTAGTTAAACATACCAAGGATGTAGTAAACGCATTTCTGATATGAATATACATAAAATTATTTTTCTACATGGGGATTATGAGTGGAAGATTGTTTATAAATGCTAAACCGTATTTCTGTTTTTTTTACTCTTTTTACTAAGATAGCTGATATAAATTAAGTGACTATTGCATTAAAATGCAATAGTCACTCAATTTATATCAGCTATCTCAGTGCTAATCCTGATCCTGATTTCGATTGTGCAATATAAACTATATATAGCACCAGCTATCTTCTCGTCTTACTATATTTAGCATAAATGCAACCTTATCATATATTTAATGTATATCTATACTATACTATATCTATATCTATATATATATATATATATATATATATATATATATATATATATATATATATATATATATATGTATATCTATACTGAACATTTGCTTGAAACAAAACCGACTCACGATGTGCTAAAGTTTGCTTTATTTTGTGTTATGCAGGAATCATCTCATCACATTACTGACTTTCTGTTGTAATAGTTTCGGAATTTATTTTGACAAATAACAACAGCGCAAATAAAAACTAAGCAACTAACAACTTGCGCTTAAACCTGTCTCTCGGCAAGTGTTAAAATCCGTCTTGATATGTTTTACGCATAGATATATAGATTTAATATCTACATCAAATAATCCTAATGTATATCGTCTCAACCTCCTTGACCTGTCTCTCAAACCACTCACAATAGTTATAATAATAAAGACTTTATCGCTATATATTTGTACTGTGATATTTTGCTGATATAGCAAAACCAGGGAAAACGGATAGTGTAATGCAAATTCACATTTAGGTTATATCAGTGTTATCTTGAGTATAATGTTAAATTTACAGTATATCATCACTTCGGCACTTCCCCAGTCTTCGTTAACTGTGCTTGAGTCTTACAGATAATGCACACAATTTGATCTCATTGCTATTCTTAAATCTATCTCTATATTATTCTATCTCATTCTATCCCTCAAAAATATAAAAATACGCACTGGTTTTCTAAAGCCCAGCTAAATATTGTGTGACACCAATGTTTGTTTACTGTGCTGACACCAATGATGTGTACTATTTCGCTCACTGGCTGAGAATTTGTTGGCACATCTCCGGATACATCTTCTCCTTCTCTGCTTCCTCAATCTCATTAACGTAATTCTAAATACTCATGCATTATCATAAATGCAGGTCTCACGTTTCGGACAAATAAGTTACCAATACCTTAAATAAGACGAAATGCATAGTTGCAATTTTAATTCCATGTTCAACAGTTATCTTCTCTTATTGCTAAATTTATCGTAAATGCAACATATCTTACATTTAAAAACAAATTGCTTGTGAAATACAGATTGTAACGATCTCTATAAACCGACTCACGGCTTTGATTACAATTGATTAATATTTTGTGTTTTAGCTTTACAAATATCAATCTCTTTGTATATATCTACTCTAATACAACTATCCGTAAAACACTAACAGGCTACTGCCTATTAATTTGGTTAAGGAAACCGATTTAAATTGTCAATGTGTTGTCTCACTGCCATATTTGATATGTTTATAGAAAATGCATCCTAATGTATACCTAATACTCTTAACATGTCCCGCAACCAACTCACTATTTTCAGGTCTTTAATATATATACCAGATGTTTTCCTCAACCATGTAAAACGTCTCACTGATATTTTGCTGTGGACCAGTGGATACGGATCATGTAATACAAATTCACTTTTAGGTGACAGGTTCTATCTTTCCAAATTTAAGCAATTTCCCAGTCTTCAAGCAGTTGTCTGAAAAAGTTGATGCATAAATTATCAAACAATCTGATCTGATTGTTATTACCAACATTCTAACTTAATTGCAATTGCAACTATCTCTCGAAAATATAAAAATGCGCACTGGTTTTCTAAAGCCCTATTGTGTTACTTTATCTGACACCAAGCTCATACTATTCATTCACTCATCATTATTCCTCCAACTGTTCCTTCCACACAGAGGCTCAGAATTTTTTGCTTTACTCTAAATCTAATAAATAATTAAGTGATCATTGCCAATAAAAGAGTAATAAAAAAACAGAATATAACGGATTATTTTAGATGTCAGATACTGTGGAGTTCACATCTGTCAGACGGTTTGACTAGGATTCAAAATAGTTGAATAATTTTTACATAAGCACAGCAGTGTTCGTTAGTATATCAGTATAGGCTTATTATTTTACTTTCCCACTAACTTACTTTTTCACTAACTAGCTCTCAGCCAGTGTGATCCATATGTTTTAAGAAAATGCATCTAACAAATCCTAATGTATACCGTGTGACACTCAACGTCTCATCTTAACGTCTCGTTGGTAAACTCACAATAGGAAAATATTAAGGGCTTTTTCCGCTACTCAAACCGTATTCGTCCTACTGACATAATGATGGCTCACTATTTCTCCCATTAATACACCAACGATGGCTCAGTATCCTTCCCACTGAAACGAACAAGGCTACCGCCTTCGAACTCATCCCACAATGATCCTTATTTTTTCCACTGACACGTGGGTCACGATTTCTCCCACTAAAACCAATCATGGGTTACTATTCCTCCCACCGAACCAATGATAGGAGACTATTCCTCCCATTGATGACTCACTATTCTTCCCATTGTGACACCAATAATGCAGTACGATTTCTCACAGTGACACCAATGATGGGACACTGACACAAATCATGGGTGACTATTTCTCCCACTAACACCAATAATATGGTACTATTTCTTCCACTTACACCAATGATGGGTCACTATTCTTTCAACTGACAAAAATGTTGGGTCTACTATTCCTCCAAAGGGATACCCATTTCTGGTAAGAATATGCATTAAATTAATTTTTTACATTGCCATTAGGATGGTATATTGTAGTTAAACATACATAGGAATATAGTAATCGCATTTCTGATATGAATATGCATAAAATTATTTTTCTACATGTAGATTGTGGATGGAATATATTTTATAAATATACATACATTTCTGATAAGAATATGCATATACTTACTTTTCTATACGGTGTTATGTGTGGAATATTGTTTATAAATATACATAGGAACATATTAAACGTATTTTTAATATGAATATGCATACAATTATATTTCTACATGGGGTTTATGTATGGAATACTGTTTATAGATATACATAGTAACCTATGTAAACCATTTCTTATAGAATATGCACATGTTAAGAGTATTAGGTATACATTAGGATGCATTTTCTATAAACATATCAAATATGGCAGTGAGACAACACATTGACAATTTAAATCGGTTTCCTTAACCAAATTAATAGGCAGTAGCCTGTTAGTGTTTTACGGATAGTTGCATTAGAGTAGATATATACAAAGAGATTGATATGGGTGGAATATTGTTTATACATTTACATAGGAACATATTAAACCTATTTCTGATATGAATATGCATAACATTTTTTTTCTACATGGGGATTATGGGTGGAATATTGTTTATAAATATACATAGTAACCTATTTAACCCATTTCTGATAAGTATATGCATATAATTATTTTTCAGTATGGGGATTATAGGTGGAATATTGTTTATAAATATAAATAGGAACTGATTTAACCCATTTCTGGTAAGAACATGCATATAATTATTTTCTACATAGGGATTAATGGCGGAATACTGTTTTTAAATATACATAGTAACTTTTTAACCCATTTCTCATGAGAATATACATATAATTATTTTTCTACATGGGGATTATGGATGGAATATTGTTTCTTAAACATACATAGGAATATATTTATCCAATTTCTTATAAAAATATACATATAATTATTTTGCTACATATGGATTATGGTTGGAATATTGTTTATAAATATACATAGGAACTTATTTAAGTTAATATCTGATATATCTGATATCTGATAAGAATATGCATATAATTTTTTTCTACATGGGGATTATTGGTGGTTTATATACATACATAGGACCCTATTTAACCAATTTCTTATAAGAATATGCATATAAGTATTTTTCTACATAGGGATTATGGGTGAAATATTGTTTATAAATATACATAGGAACCTAATTAAAGCATTTCTGTTAAGAATATGCATATAATATTTTTTCTGCATGGGGATTATAGTGGGAAATTGTTTAAAAAATATACATAGGAACCTATTTAACCCATTTCTGATAAGAATATGCATATAATTATTTTTCTACATAGGGATTAGGAATGGAATATTCATTCTAGTTAAACATGGGGATTATGAATGGAATATTCATTCTAGTTAAACATACAAAGGAATATATTTAACCCATTTCTGATAAGAATACGAATATAATTATTTTTTTACATGGGGATTATGGGTGGAATATTGTTTATAAATATATATAGGCACATAGTTAACCCAATTTCTGATAAGAATATGTATATAAGTATTTTTCTAGGGATTATGGGTGAAATAGTGTGTATTAATTTACATAGGAACATATTAAACATATTTCTGATATGAATATGCATAAAATTATTTTTCTACATGGGGATTATGGGTGGAATATTGTTTATAAATTTACATGGTACGCTATTTAACCCATTTCTGATATGAATATGCATATAATTATTTTTCTACATAGGGATTATTGGTGGAATACTGTTTTTAAATATACATAGTAACCTATTTAACCCATTTCTCATAAGAATATGCATATAACTATTTTTTTACATGGGGATTATGAATGGAATATTGTAGTTAAACATACATAGGAATATATTTAACCAATTTCTGATAAGAATATGCATATAAGTATTTTTCTACGTAGGGATGATGGGTGAAATATTGTTTATAAATATACATAGGGACCTATTTAGCCCATTTCTGATAAGAATATGCATATCATTATTTTTCTACATGGGGATTATGGGTTCTATATTGTTTATAAATATACATAGGACCTATTTAACCAATTTTTTTTTAAGAATATGCATATAATTATTTTTCTACATGGGGATTATAGTTAGAATATTGTTTATAAATATATATAGGAACCTATTTATGCCATTGCTTACAAAAATACGCATATCATTATTTTTCTACATATTGATTATGGGTGGAATATTGTTTATCAATATACATTGTAACCTATTTAACCCATTTCTGTTAACAATATGCTTATAATTATTTTTTTACATGGGGATTATGGATGGCATATTGTTAATAAATTTACATAGCAACATATTAAACCTATTTCTGATATGAATGTGCATATAATTATATTGGTATATGGGGATTATGGGTTGAATATTGTTTATAAATATAAATAGGAACGTATTTAAGCCATTTCTGATATGAATATGCATAACATTATTTTTCTACATGGGGATTATGGGTGGAATATTGTTTATAAATATACATAGTAACCTATTTAACCCATTTCTGATAAGTATATGCATGTCATTATTATTCAGTATGGGGATTATAGGTGGAATATTGTTCATAAATATACATAGGAACTGATTTAACCTGATAAGTATATGCACATAAATATTTCTCTACATGGGGATTATGGGTGGAATAATGTTTGTAAATATACATAGTAACCTATTTAACCCATTTCTCATAAGAATATGCATATAATTATTTTTCTACATGGGGATTATGGATGGAATATTGTTTTTAAACATACATAGGAATATATTTATCCAATTTCTTATAAAAATACGCATATAATTATTTTTCTACATATGGATTATGGGTGGAATATTGTTTATAAATATACATAGGAACATATTTAAGCCATTTCTGATAAGATTATGCATATAATTTTTTTTCTATATGGGGTTATGGGTGGAATATTGTTTATAAACATACATAGGAACCTAATTAAAGCATTTCTGATAAGAATATGCATATAATTTTTTTTCTACATGGGGATTATTGGTGGAATATTGTTTATATACATACATAGGACCCTATTTAAGCAATTTCTGATAAGAATATGCATATAAGTATTTTTCTACACAGGGATTATGGGTGAAATATTGTTTATAAATATACATAGGAACCTAATTAAAGCATTTCTGATAAAATATGCATATAATATTTTTTCTGCATGGGGATTATAGTGGGAAATTGTTTAAAAAAATATACATAGGAACCTATTTAACCTATTTCTGATAAGAATATGCATATAATTATTTTTCTACATAGGGATTATGAATGGAATATTCATTCTAGTTAAACATAGGGATTATGAATGGAATATTCATTCTAGTTAAACATACAAAGGAATATTTTTAACCCATTTCTGATAAGAATACGAATATAATTATTTTTCTACATGGGGATTATGGGTGGAATATTGTTTATAAATATACATAGGCACATAGTTAACCCAATTTCTGATAAGAATATGTATATAAGTATTTTTCTATGGATTATGGGTGAAATAGTGTTTATTAATTTACATAGGAACATATTAAACATATTTCTGATATGAATATGCATAAAATTATTTTTCTACATTGGGATTATGGGTGGAATATTGTTTATAAATTTACATAGCAACATATTAAACCTATTTCTGATATGAATGTGCATATAATTATATCGGTATATGGGGATTATGGGTTGAATATTGTTCATAAATATACATAGGAACGTATTTAAGCCATTTCTGATAAGAATATGCATATAATTATTTTTCTACATGGGGATTATGGGTGGAATATTGTTTATACATTTACATAGGAACATATTAAACCTATTTCTGATATGAATATGCATAACATTATTTTTCTACATGGGGATTATGGGTGGAATATTGTTTATAAATATACATAGTAACCTATTTAACCCATTTCTGATAAGTATATGCATGTCATTATTATTCAGTATGGGGATTATAGGTGGAATATTGTTTATAAATATACATAGGAACTGATTTAACCTGATAAGAATATGGACATAATTATTTCTCTACATGGGGATTATGGGTGGAATAATATTTGTAAATATACATAGTAACCTATTTAACCCATTTCTCATAAGAATATGCATATAATTATTTTTCTACATGGGGATTATGGATGGAATATTGTTTTTAAACATACATAGGAATAATATATTTATCCAATTTCTTATAAAAATACGCATATAATTATTTTTCTACATATGGATTAAGGGTGGAATATTGTTTATAAATATACATAGGAACGTATTTAAGCCATTTCTGATAAGATTATGCATATAATTTTTTTTCTATATGGGGTTATGGGTGGAATATTGTTTATAAATATACATAGGAACCTAATTAAAGCATTTCTGATAAGAATATGCATATAATTTTTTTCTACATGGGGATTATTGGTGGAATATTGTTTATATACATACATAGGACCCTATTTAACCAATTTCTGATAAGAATATGCATATAAGTATTTTTCTACACAGGGATTATGGGTGAAATATTGTTTATAAATATACATAGGAACCTAATTAAAGCATTTCTGATAAGAATATGCATATAATATTTTTTCTGCATGGGGATTATAGTGGGAAATTGTTTAAAAAATATACATAGGAACCTATTGAACCAATTTCTGATAAGAATATGCATATAATTATTTTTCTACATAGGGATTATGAATGGAATATTCATTCTAGTTAAACATAGGGATTATGAATGGAATATTCATTCTAGTTAAACATACAAAGGAATATATTTAACCCATTTCTGATAAGAATACGAATATAATTATTTTTCTACATGGGGATTATGGGTGGAATATTGTTTATAAATATACATAGGCACATAGTTAACCCAATTTCTGATAAGAATATGTATATAAGTATTTTTCTAGGGATTATGGGTGAAATAGTGTTTATTAATTTACATAGGAACATATTGAACATATTTCTGTTATGAATATGCATAAAATTATTTTTCTACATAGGGATTATGGGTGGAATATTGTTTATAAATATACATAGGACGCTATTTAACCTATATCTGATACAAATATGCATATAATTATTTTTCTACATAGGGATTATTGGTGGAATACTGTTTTTAAATATACATAGTAACCTATTAAACCCATTTCTCATAAGAATATGCATATAACTATTTTTTTTACATGGGGATTATGAATGGAATATTGTAGTTAAACATACATAGGAATATATTTAACCAATTTCTGATAAGAATATGCATATAAGTATTTTTCTACGTAGGGATGATGGGTGAAATATTGTTTATAAATATACATAGGGACCTATTTAGCCCATTTCTGATAAGAATATGCATATCATTATTTTTCTACATGGGGATTATGGGTTCAATATTGTTTATAAATATACATAGGACCTATTTAACCAATTTTCTATTAAGAATATGCATATAATTATTTTTCTACATGGGGATTATAGTTAGAATATTGTTTATAAATATATATAGGAACCTATTTATGCCATTGCTTACAAAAATACGCATATCATTATTTTTCTACATATGGATTATGGGTGGAATATTGTTTATCAATATACATTGTAACCTATTTAACCCATTTCTGTTAACAATGTGCATATAATTATTTTTTTACATGGGGATTATGGATGGAATATTGTTTATAAATTTACATAGCAACATATTAAACCTATTTCTGATATGAATATGCATAACATTATTTTTCTACATGGGGATTATGGGTGGAATATTGTTTATAAATATACATAGTAACCTATTTAACCCATTTCTGATAAGTATATGCATGTCATTATTATTCAGTATGGGGATTATAGGTGGAATATTGTTCATAAATATACATAGGAACTGATTTAACCTGATAAGTATATGCACATAAATATTTCTCTACATGGGGATTATGGGTGGAATAATGTTTGTAAATATACATAGTAACCTATTTAACCCATTTCTCATAAGAATATGCATATAATTATTTTTCTACATGGGGATTATGGATGGAATATTGTTTTTAAACATACATAGGAATATATTTATCCAATTTCTTATAAAAATACGCATATAATTATTTTTCTACATATGGATTATGGGTGGAATATTGTTTATAAATATACATAGGAACGTATTTAAGCCATTTCTGATAAGATTATGCATATAATTTTTTTTCTATATGGGGTTATGGGTGGAATATTGTTTATAAACATACATAGGAACCTAATTAAAGCATTTCTGATAAGAATATGCATATAATTTTTTTTCTACATGGGGATTATTGGTGGAATATTGTTTATATACATACATAGGACCCTATTTAAGCAATTTCTGATAAGAATATGCATATAAGTATTTTTCTACACAGGGATTATGGGTGAAATATTGTTTATAAATATACATAGGAACCTAATTAAAGCATTTCTGATAAAATATGCATATAATATTTTTTCTGCATGGGGATTATAGTGGGAAATTGTTTAAAAAAATATACATAGGAACCTATTTAACCTATTTCTGATAAGAATATGCATATAATTATTTTTCTACATAGGGATTATGAATGGAATATTCATTCTAGTTAAACATAGGGATTATGAATGGAATATTCATTCTAGTTAAACATACAAAGGAATATTTTTAACCCATTTCTGATAAGAATACGAATATAATTATTTTTCTACATGGGGATTATGGGTGGAATATTGTTTATAAATATACATAGGCACATAGTTAACCCAATTTCTGATAAGAATATGTATATAAGTATTTTTCTATGGATTATGGGTGAAATAGTGTTTATTAATTTACATAGGAACATATTAAACATATTTCTGATATGAATATGCATAAAATTATTTTTCTACATTGGGATTATGGGTGGAATATTGTTTATAAATTTACATAGCAACATATTAAACCTATTTCTGATATGAATGTGCATATAATTATATCGGTATATGGGGATTATGGGTTGAATATTGTTCATAAATATACATAGGAACGTATTTAAGCCATTTCTGATAAGAATATGCATATAATTATTTTTCTACATGGGGATTATGGGTGGAATATTGTTTATACATTTACATAGGAACATATTAAACCTATTTCTGATATGAATATGCATAACATTATTTTTCTACATGGGGATTATGGGTGGAATATTGTTTATAAATATACATAGTAACCTATTTAACCCATTTCTGATAAGTATATGCATGTCATTATTATTCAGTATGGGGATTATAGGTGGAATATTGTTTATAAATATACATAGGAACTGATTTAACCTGATAAGAATATGGACATAATTATTTCTCTACATGGGGATTATGGGTGGAATAATATTTGTAAATATACATAGTAACCTATTTAACCCATTTCTCATAAGAATATGCATATAATTATTTTTCTACATGGGGATTATGGATGGAATATTGTTTTTAAACATACATAGGAATAATATATTTATCCAATTTCTTATAAAAATACGCATATAATTATTTTTCTACATATGGATTAAGGGTGGAATATTGTTTATAAATATACATAGGAACGTATTTAAGCCATTTCTGATAAGATTATGCATATAATTTTTTTTCTATATGGGGTTATGGGTGGAATATTGTTTATAAATATACATAGGAACCTAATTAAAGCATTTCTGATAAGAATATGCATATAATTTTTTTCTACATGGGGATTATTGGTGGAATATTGTTTATATACATACATAGGACCCTATTTAACCAATTTCTGATAAGAATATGCATATAAGTATTTTTCTACACAGGGATTATGGGTGAAATATTGTTTATAAATATACATAGGAACCTAATTAAAGCATTTCTGATAAGAATATGCATATAATATTTTTTCTGCATGGGGATTATAGTGGGAAATTGTTTAAAAAATATACATAGGAACCTATTGAACCAATTTCTGATAAGAATATGCATATAATTATTTTTCTACATAGGGATTATGAATGGAATATTCATTCTAGTTAAACATAGGGATTATGAATGGAATATTCATTCTAGTTAAACATACAAAGGAATATATTTAACCCATTTCTGATAAGAATACGAATATAATTATTTTTCTACATGGGGATTATGGGTGGAATATTGTTTATAAATATACATAGGCACATAGTTAACCCAATTTCTGATAAGAATATGTATATAAGTATTTTTCTAGGGATTATGGGTGAAATAGTGTTTATTAATTTACATAGGAACATATTGAACATATTTCTGTTATGAATATGCATAAAATTATTTTTCTACATAGGGATTATGGGTGGAATATTGTTTATAAATATACATAGGACGCTATTTAACCTATTTCTGATACAAATATGCATATAATTATTTTTCTACATAGGGATTATTGGTGGAATACTGTTTTTAAATATACATAGTAACCTATTAAACCCATTTCTCATAAGAATATGCATATAACTATTTTTTTTACATGGGGATTATGAATGGAATATTGTAGTTAAACATACATAGGAATATATTTAACCAATTTCTGATAAGAATATGCATATAAGTATTTTTCTACGTAGGGATGATGGGTGAAATATTGTTTATAAATATACATAGGGACCTATTTAGCCCATTTCTGATAAGAATATGCATATCATTATTTTTCTACATGGGGATTATGGGTTCAATATTGTTTATAAATATACATAGGACCTATTTAACCAATTTTCTATTAAGAATATGCATATAATTATTTTTCTACATGGGGATTATAGTTAGAATATTGTTTATAAATATATATAGGAACCTATTTATGCCATTGCTTACAAAAATACGCATATCATTATTTTTCTACATATGGATTATGGGTGGAATATTGTTTATCAATATACATTGTAACCTATTTAACCCATTTCTGTTAACAATGTGCATATAATTATTTTTTTACATGGGGATTATGGATGGAATATTGTTTATAAATTTACATAGCAACATATTAAACCTATTTCTGATATGAATGTGCATCTAATCATATTGCTATATGTGGATTATGGGTTGAATATTGTTTATAAATATACATAGGAACGCGTTTAAGCCATTTCTGATAAGAATATGCATATAATTATTTTTCTACATGGGGATTATGGGTGGAATATTTTTAATACATTTACTTAGGAACATATTAAACCTATTTCTGATATGAATATGCATAACATTATTTTTCTACATGGGGATTATTGGTGGAATATTGTTTTTAAATATACATAGTAACCCATTTAACCCATTTCTCATAAGAATATGCATATAATTATTTTTCTACATGGGGATTATGGATGGAATATTGTTGTTAAACATACATAGGAATATATTTATCCCATTTATCCCATTTCTTATAAAAATACACATATAATTATTTTTCTACATTTGGATTATGGGTGGAATATTGTTTATAAATATACATAGGAACCTAATTAAAGAATTTCTGATAAGAATATGCATATAATTTATTTCTACATGGGGATTATTGGTGGAATATTGTTTATATACATACATAGGACCCTATTTAACCAATTTGTGATAAGAATATGCATATAAGAATTTTTCTACATAGGGATTATGGGTGAAATATTCTTTATAAATATACATAGGAACCTAATTAGGAATATATTAAACCCATTTTTGATAAGAATATGAATATAATTATTTTTCTACATGTGGATTGTTTGTGGAATATTGTTTATAAATATACATAGGAACGTATTTAAGCCATTTCTGATAAGAATATGCATATAATTATATTTCTACATGGGGATTATGGGTGGAATATTGTTTATACATTTACATAGGAACATATTAAACCTATTTCTGATATGAATATGCATAACATTATTTTTCTACATGGGGATTATGGGTGGAATATTGTTTATAAATATACATAGTAACCTATTTAACCCATTTCTGATAAGTATATGCATATAATTATTTTTCAGTATGGGGATTATAGGTGGAATATTGTTTATAAATATACATAGGAACTGATTTAACCCATTTCTGGTAAGAACATGCATATAATTATTTTCTACATAGGGATTAACGGCGGAATACTGTTTTTAAATATACATAGTAACTTTTTAACCCATTTCTCATAAGAATATACATATAATTATTTTTCTACATGGGGATTATGGATGGAATATTGTTTCTTAAACATACATAAGAATATATTTATCCAATTTCTTATAAAAATACACATATAATTATTTTGCTACATATGGATTATGGGTGGAATATTGTTTATAAATATACATAGGAACGTATTTAAGCCATTTCTGATAAGAATATGCATATCATTATTTTTCTACATGGGGATTATGGGTGGAATATTGTTTATACATTTACATAGGAACATATTAAACCTATTTCTGATATGAATATGCATAACATTATTGTTCTACATGGGGATTATGGGTGGAATATAGTTTATAAATATACATAGTAACCTATTTAACCCATTTCTGATAAGAATATGCACATAATTAGTTCTCTACATGGGGATTATGGGTGGAATAATGTTTGTAAATATACATAGTAACCTATTTAACCCATTTCTCATAAGAATATGCATATAATTATTTTTCTACATGGGGATTATGGATGGAATATTGTTTTTAAACATACATAGGAATATATTTATCCAATTTCTTATAAAAATACGCATATAATTATTTTTCTACATATGGATTAAGGGTGGAATATTGTTTATAAATATACATAGGAACGTATTTAAGCCATTTCTGATAAGATTATGCATATAATTTTTTTTCTATATGGGGTTATGGGTGGAATATTGTTTATAAATATACATAGGAACCTAATTAAAGCATTTCTGATAAGAATATGCATATAATTTTTTTTCTACATGGGGATTATTGGTGGAATATTGTTTATATACATACATAGGACCCTATTTAACCAATTTCTGATAAGAATATGCATATAAGTATTTTTCTACACAGGGATTATGGGTGAAATATTGTTTATAAATATACATAGGAACCTAATTAAAGCATTTCTGATAAGAATATGCATATAATATTTTTTCTGCATGGGGATTATAGTGGGAAATTGTTTAAAAAATATACATAGGAACCTATTGAACCAATTTCTGATAAGAATATGCATATAATTATTTTTCTACATAGGGATTATGAATGGAATATTCATTCTAGTTAAACATAGGGATTATGAATGGAATATTCATTCTAGTTAAACATACAAAGGAATATATTTAACCCATTTCTGATAAGAATACGAATATAATTATTTTTCTACATGGGGATTATGGGTGGAATATTGTTTATAAATATACATAGGCACATAGTTAACCCAATTTCTGATAAGAATATGTATATAAGTATTTTTCTAGGGATTATGGGTGAAATAGTGTTTATTAATTTACATAGGAACATATTGAACATATTTCTGTTATGAATATGCATAAAATTATTTTTCTACATAGGGATTATGGGTGGAATATTGTTTATAAATATACATAGGACGCTATTTAACCTATATCTGATACAAATATGCATATAATTATTTTTCTACATAGGGATTATTGGTGGAATACTGTTTTTAAATATACATAGTAACCTATTAAACCCATTTCTCATAAGAATATGCATATAACTATTTTTTTTACATGGGGATTATGAATGGAATATTGTAGTTAAACATACATAGGAATATATTTAACCAATTTCTGATAAGAATATGCATATAAGTATTTTTCTACGTAGGGATGATGGGTGAAATATTGTTTATAAATATACATAGGGACCTATTTAGCCCATTTCTGATAAGAATATGCATATCATTATTTTTCTACATGGGGATTATGGGTTCAATATTGTTTATAAATATACATAGGACCTATTTAACCAATTTTCTATTAAGAATATGCATATAATTATTTTTCTACATGGGGATTATAGTTAGAATATTGTTTATAAATATATATAGGAACCTATTTATGCCATTGCTTACAAAAATACGCATATCATTATTTTTCTACATATGGATTATGGGTGGAATATTGTTTATCAATATACATTGTAACCTATTTAACCCATTTCTGTTAACAATGTGCATATAATTATTTTTTTACATGGGGATTATGGATGGAATATTGTTTATAAATTTACATAGCAACATATTAAACCTATTTCTGATATGAATATGCATAACATTATTTTTCTACATGGGGATTATGGGTGGAATATTGTTTATAAATATACATAGTAACCTATTTAACCCATTTCTGATAAGTATATGCATGTCATTATTATTCAGTATGGGGATTATAGGTGGAATATTGTTCATAAATATACATAGGAACTGATTTAACCTGATAAGTATATGCACATAAATATTTCTCTACATGGGGATTATGGGTGGAATAATGTTTGTAAATATACATAGTAACCTATTTAACCCATTTCTCATAAGAATATGCATATAATTATTTTTCTACATGGGGATTATGGATGGAATATTGTTTTTAAACATACATAGGAATATATTTATCCAATTTCTTATAAAAATACGCATATAATTATTTTTCTACATATGGATTATGGGTGGAATATTGTTTATAAATATACATAGGAACGTATTTAAGCCATTTCTGATAAGATTATGCATATAATTTTTTTTCTATATGGGGTTATGGGTGGAATATTGTTTATAAACATACATAGGAACCTAATTAAAGCATTTCTGATAAGAATATGCATATAATTTTTTTTCTACATGGGGATTATTGGTGGAATATTGTTTATATACATACATAGGACCCTATTTAAGCAATTTCTGATAAGAATATGCATATAAGTATTTTTCTACACAGGGATTATGGGTGAAATATTGTTTATAAATATACATAGGAACCTAATTAAAGCATTTCTGATAAAATATGCATATAATATTTTTTCTGCATGGGGATTATAGTGGGAAATTGTTTAAAAAAATATACATAGGAACCTATTTAACCTATTTCTGATAAGAATATGCATATAATTATTTTTCTACATAGGGATTATGAATGGAATATTCATTCTAGTTAAACATAGGGATTATGAATGGAATATTCATTCTAGTTAAACATACAAAGGAATATTTTTAACCCATTTCTGATAAGAATACGAATATAATTATTTTTCTACATGGGGATTATGGGTGGAATATTGTTTATAAATATACATAGGCACATAGTTAACCCAATTTCTGATAAGAATATGTATATAAGTATTTTTCTATGGATTATGGGTGAAATAGTGTTTATTAATTTACATAGGAACATATTAAACATATTTCTGATATGAATATGCATAAAATTATTTTTCTACATTGGGATTATGGGTGGAATATTGTTTATAAATTTACATAGCAACATATTAAACCTATTTCTGATATGAATGTGCATATAATTATATCGGTATATGGGGATTATGGGTTGAATATTGTTCATAAATATACATAGGAACGTATTTAAGCCATTTCTGATAAGAATATGCATATAATTATTTTTCTACATGGGGATTATGGGTGGAATATTGTTTATACATTTACATAGGAACATATTAAACCTATTTCTGATATGAATATGCATAACATTATTTTTCTACATGGGGATTATGGGTGGAATATTGTTTATAAATATACATAGTAACCTATTTAACCCATTTCTGATAAGTATATGCATGTCATTATTATTCAGTATGGGGATTATAGGTGGAATATTGTTTATAAATATACATAGGAACTGATTTAACCTGATAAGAATATGGACATAATTATTTCTCTACATGGGGATTATGGGTGGAATAATATTTGTAAATATACATAGTAACCTATTTAACCCATTTCTCATAAGAATATGCATATAATTATTTTTCTACATGGGGATTATGGATGGAATATTGTTTTTAAACATACATAGGAATAATATATTTATCCAATTTCTTATAAAAATACGCATATAATTATTTTTCTACATATGGATTAAGGGTGGAATATTGTTTATAAATATACATAGGAACGTATTTAAGCCATTTCTGATAAGATTATGCATATAATTTTTTTTCTATATGGGGTTATGGGTGGAATATTGTTTATAAATATACATAGGAACCTAATTAAAGCATTTCTGATAAGAATATGCATATAATTTTTTTCTACATGGGGATTATTGGTGGAATATTGTTTATATACATACATAGGACCCTATTTAACCAATTTCTGATAAGAATATGCATATAAGTATTTTTCTACACAGGGATTATGGGTGAAATATTGTTTATAAATATACATAGGAACCTAATTAAAGCATTTCTGATAAGAATATGCATATAATATTTTTTCTGCATGGGGATTATAGTGGGAAATTGTTTAAAAAATATACATAGGAACCTATTGAACCAATTTCTGATAAGAATATGCATATAATTATTTTTCTACATAGGGATTATGAATGGAATATTCATTCTAGTTAAACATAGGGATTATGAATGGAATATTCATTCTAGTTAAACATACAAAGGAATATATTTAACCCATTTCTGATAAGAATACGAATATAATTATTTTTCTACATGGGGATTATGGGTGGAATATTGTTTATAAATATACATAGGCACATAGTTAACCCAATTTCTGATAAGAATATGTATATAAGTATTTTTCTAGGGATTATGGGTGAAATAGTGTTTATTAATTTACATAGGAACATATTGAACATATTTCTGTTATGAATATGCATAAAATTATTTTTCTACATAGGGATTATGGGTGGAATATTGTTTATAAATATACATAGGACGCTATTTAACCTATTTCTGATACAAATATGCATATAATTATTTTTCTACATAGGGATTATTGGTGGAATACTGTTTTTAAATATACATAGTAACCTATTAAACCCATTTCTCATAAGAATATGCATATAACTATTTTTTTTACATGGGGATTATGAATGGAATATTGTAGTTAAACATACATAGGAATATATTTAACCAATTTCTGATAAGAATATGCATATAAGTATTTTTCTACGTAGGGATGATGGGTGAAATATTGTTTATAAATATACATAGGGACCTATTTAGCCCATTTCTGATAAGAATATGCATATCATTATTTTTCTACATGGGGATTATGGGTTCAATATTGTTTATAAATATACATAGGACCTATTTAACCAATTTTCTATTAAGAATATGCATATAATTATTTTTCTACATGGGGATTATAGTTAGAATATTGTTTATAAATATATATAGGAACCTATTTATGCCATTGCTTACAAAAATACGCATATCATTATTTTTCTACATATGGATTATGGGTGGAATATTGTTTATCAATATACATTGTAACCTATTTAACCCATTTCTGTTAACAATGTGCATATAATTATTTTTTTACATGGGGATTATGGATGGAATATTGTTTATAAATTTACATAGCAACATATTAAACCTATTTCTGATATGAATGTGCATCTAATCATATTGCTATATGTGGATTATGGGTTGAATATTGTTTATAAATATACATAGGAACGCGTTTAAGCCATTTCTGATAAGAATATGCATATAATTATTTTTCTACATGGGGATTATGGGTGGAATATTTTTAATACATTTACTTAGGAACATATTAAACCTATTTCTGATATGAATATGCATAACATTATTTTTCTACATGGGGATTATTGGTGGAATATTGTTTTTAAATATACATAGTAACCCATTTAACCCATTTCTCATAAGAATATGCATATAATTATTTTTCTACATGGGGATTATGGATGGAATATTGTTGTTAAACATACATAGGAATATATTTATCCCATTTATCCCATTTCTTATAAAAATACACATATAATTATTTTTCTACATTTGGATTATGGGTGGAATATTGTTTATAAATATACATAGGAACCTAATTAAAGAATTTCTGATAAGAATATGCATATAATTTATTTCTACATGGGGATTATTGGTGGAATATTGTTTATATACATACATAGGACCCTATTTAACCAATTTGTGATAAGAATATGCATATAAGAATTTTTCTACATAGGGATTATGGGTGAAATATTCTTTATAAATATACATAGGAACCTAATTAGGAATATATTAAACCCATTTTTGATAAGAATATGAATATAATTATTTTTCTACATGTGGATTGTTTGTGGAATATTGTTTATAAATATACATAGGAACGTATTTAAGCCATTTCTGATAAGAATATGCATATAATTATATTTCTACATGGGGATTATGGGTGGAATATTGTTTATACATTTACATAGGAACATATTAAACCTATTTCTGATATGAATATGCATAACATTATTTTTCTACATGGGGATTATGGGTGGAATATTGTTTATAAATATACATAGTAACCTATTTAACCCATTTCTGATAAGTATATGCATATAATTATTTTTCAGTATGGGGATTATAGGTGGAATATTGTTTATAAATATACATAGGAACTGATTTAACCCATTTCTGGTAAGAACATGCATATAATTATTTTCTACATAGGGATTAACGGCGGAATACTGTTTTTAAATATACATAGTAACTTTTTAACCCATTTCTCATAAGAATATACATATAATTATTTTTCTACATGGGGATTATGGATGGAATATTGTTTCTTAAACATACATAAGAATATATTTATCCAATTTCTTATAAAAATACACATATAATTATTTTGCTACATATGGATTATGGGTGGAATATTGTTTATAAATATACATAGGAACGTATTTAAGCCATTTCTGATAAGAATATGCATATCATTATTTTTCTACATGGGGATTATGGGTGGAATATTGTTTATACATTTACATAGGAACATATTAAACCTATTTCTGATATGAATATGCATAACATTATTGTTCTACATGGGGATTATGGGTGGAATATAGTTTATAAATATACATAGTAACCTATTTAACCCATTTCTGATAAGAATATGCACATAATTAGTTCTCTACATGGGGATTATGGGTGGAATAATGTTTGTAAATATACATAGTAACCTATTTAACCCATTTCTCATAAGAATATGCATATAATTATTTTTCTACATGGGGATTATGGATGGAATATTGTTTTTAAACATACATAGGAATATATTTATCCAATTTCTTATAAAAATACGCATATAATTATTTTTCTACATATGGATTAAGGGTGGAATATTGTTTATAAATATACATAGGAACGTATTTAAGCCATTTCTGATAAGATTATGCATATAATTTTTTTTCTATATGGGGTTATGGGTGGAATATTGTTTATAAATATACATAGGAACCTAATTAAAGCATTTCTGATAAGAATATGCATATAATTTTTTTTCTACATGGGGATTATTGGTGGAATATTGTTTATATACATACATAGGACCCTATTTAACCAATTTCTGATAAGAATATGCATATAAGTATTTTTCTACACAGGGATTATGGGTGAAATATTGTTTATAAATATACATAGGAACCTAATTAAAGCATTTCTGATAAGAATATGCATATAATATTTTTTCTGCATGGGGATTATAGTGGGAAATTGTTCAAAAAATATACATAGGAACCTATTTAACCCATTTCTTATAAGAATATGCATATAATTATTTTTCTACATAGGGATTATGAATGGAATATTCATTCTAGTTAAACATAGGGATTATGAATGGAATATTCATTCTAGTTAAACATACAAAGGAATATATTTAACCCATTTCTGATAAGAATACGAATATAATTATTTTTCTACATGGGGATTATGGGTGGAATATTGTTTATAAATATACATAGGCACATAGTTAACCCAATTTCTGATAAGAATATGTATATAAGTATTTTTCTAGGGATTATGGGTGAAATAGTGTTTATTAATTTACATAGGAACATGTTAAACATATTTCTGATATGAATATGCATAAAATTATTTTTCTACATGGGGTTTATGGGTGGAATATTGTTTATAAATTTACATAGGACGCTATTTAACCCATTTCTGATACGAATATGCATATAATTATTTTTCTACATAAGGATTATTGGTGGAATACTGTTTTTAAATATACATAGTAACCTATTAAACCCATTTCTCATAAGAATATGCATATAACTATTTTTTTACATGGGGATTATGAATGGAATATTGTAGTTAAACATACATAGGAATATATTTAACCAATTTCTGATAAGAATATGCATATAAATATTTTTCTACGTAGGGATGATGGGTGAAATATTGTTTATAAATATACATAGGGACCTATTTAGCCCATTTCTGATAAGAATATGCATATCATTATTTTTCTACATGGGGATTATGGGTTCAATATTATTTATAAATATACATAGGACCTATTTAACCAATTTTCTATTAAGAATATGCATATAATTATTTTTCTACATGGGGATTATAGTTAGAATATTGTTTATAAATATATATAGGAACCTATTTATGCCATTGCTTACAAAAATACGCATATCATTATTTTTCTACATATGGATTATGGGTGGAATATTGTTTATCAATATACATTGTAACCTATTTAACCCATTTCTGTTAACAAAATGCATATAATTATTTTTTTACATGGGGATTATGGATGGAATATTGTTAATAAATTTACATAGCAACATATTAAACCTATTTCTGATATGAATGTGCATATAATTATATTGGTATATGGGGATTATGGGTTGAATATTGTTTATAAATATACATAGGAACGTATTTAAGCCATTTCTGATAAGAATATGCATATAATTATTTTTCTACATTGGGATTATGGGCGGAATATTGTTTATACATTTACATAGGAACATATTAAACCTATTTCTGATATGAATATGCATAACATTATTTTTCTACATTGGGATTATGGGTGGAATATTGTTTATAAATATATATAGTAACCTATTTAACCCATTTCTGATAAGTATATGCATATCATTATTATTCAGTATGGGGATTATAGGTGGAATATTGTTTATAAATATACATAGGAACTGATTTAACCTGATAAGAATATGCACATAATTATTTCTCTACATGGGGATTATGGGTGGAATAATGTTTGTAAATATACATAGTAACCTATTTAACCCATTTCTCATAAGAATATGCATATAATTATTTTTCTACATGGGGATTATGGATGGAATATTGTTTTTAAACATACATAGGAATATATTTATCCAATTTCTTATAAAAATACGCATATAATTATTTTCTACATATGGATTATGGGTGAAATATTGTTTATAAATATACATAGGAACGTATTTAAGCCATTTCTGATAAGATTATGCATATAATTTTTTTTCTATATGGAGTTATGGGTGGAATATTGTTTATAAATATACATAGGAACCTAATTAAAGCATTTCTGATACGAATATGCATATAATTTTTTTTCTACATGGGGATTATTGGTGGAATATTGTTTATATACATACATAGGACCCTATTTAACCAATTTCTGATAAGAATATGCATATAAGTATTTTTCTACATAGGGATTATGGGTGAAATATTGTTTATAAATATACATAGGAACCTAATTAAAGAATTTCTGTTAAGAATATGCATATAATATTTTTTCTGCATGGGGATTATAGTGGGAAATTGTTTAAAAAATATACATAGGAACCTATTTAACCCATTTCTGATAAGAATATGCATATAATTATTTTTCTACATAGGGATTATGAATGGAATATTCATTCTAGTTAAACATAGGGATTATGAATGGAATATTCATTCTAGTTAAACATACAAAGGAATATATTTAACCCATTTCTGATAAGAATACGAATATAATTATTTTTCTACATGGGGATTATGGGTGGAATATTGTTTATAAATATACATAGGCACATAGTTAACCCAATTTCTGATAAGAATATGTATATAAGTATTTTTTCTAGGGATTATGGCTGAAATAGTGTGTATTAATTTACATAGGAACATATTAAACATATTTCTGATATGAATATGCATAAAATTATTTTTCTACATGGGGATTATGGGTGGAATATTGTTTATAAATTTACATAGGACGCTATTTAACCCATTTCTGATACGAATATGCATATAATTATTTTTCTACATAGGGATTATTGGTGGAATACTGTTTTTAAATATACATAGTAACCTATTTAACCCATTTCTCATAAGAATATGCATATAACTATTTTTTTACATGGGGATTATGAATGGAATATTGTAGTTAAACATACATAGGAATATATTTAACCAATTTCTGATAAGAATATGCATATAAGTATTTTTCTACGTAGGGATGATGGGTGAAATATTGTTTATAAATATACATAGGGACCTATTTAGCCCATTTCTGATAAGAATATGCATATCATTATTTTTCTACATGGGGATTATGGGTTCAATATTATTTATAAATATACATAGGACCTATTTAACCAATTTTCTATTAAGAATATGCATATAATTATTTTTCTACATGGGGATTATAGTTAGAATATTGTTTATAAATATATATAGGAACCTATTTATGCCATTGCTTACAAAAATACGCATATCATTATTTTTCTACATATGGATTATGGGTGGAATATTGTTTATCAATATACATTGTAACCTATTTAACCCATTTCTGTTAACAAAATGCATATAATTATTTTTTTACATGGGGATTATGGATGGAATATTGTTAATAAATTTACATAGCAACATATTAAACCTATTTCTGATATGAATGTGCATATAATTATATTGGTATATAGGGATTATGGGTTGAATATTGTTTATAAATATACATAGGAACGTATTTAAGCCATTTCTGATAAGAATATGCATATAATTATTTTTCTACATTGGGATTATGGGTGGAATATTGTTTATTCATTTACATAGGAACATATTAAACCTATTTCTGATATGAATATGCATAACATTATTTTTCTACATGGGGATTATGGGTGGAATATTGTTTATAAATATACATAGTAACCTATTTAACCCATTTCTGATATGTATATGCATGTCATTATTATTCAGTATGGGGATTATAGGTGGAATATTGTTTATAAATATACATAGGAACTGATTTAACCTGATAAGAATATGCACATAATTATTTCTCTACATGGGGATTATGGGTGGAATAATGTTTGTAAATATACATAGTAACCTATTTAACCCATTTCTCATAAGAATATGCATATAATTATTTTTCTACATGGGGATTATGGATGGAATATTGTTTTTAAACATACATAGGAATATATTTATCCAATTTCTTTTAAAAATACGCATATAATTATTTTTCTACATACGGATTATGGGTGGAATATTGTTTATAAATATACATAGGAACGTATTTAAGCCATTTCTGATAAGATTATGCATATAATTTTTTTCCTATATGGGGTTATGGGTGGAATATTGTTTATAAATATACATAGGAACCTAATTAAAGCATTTCTGATAAGAATATGCATATAATTATTTTTCTACATAGGGATTATGAATGGAACATTCTAGTTAAACATACAAAGGAATATATTTAAACCATTTCTGATAAGAATATGAATATAATTATTTTTCTACATGTGGATTGTGGGTGGAATATTGTTTAAAAATATACATAGGAACGTATTTAAGCCATTTCTGATAAGAATATGCATATAATTATATTTCTACATGGGGATTATGGGTGGAATATTGTTTATACATTTACATAGGAACATATTAAACCTATTTCTTTGATGGGTAAACCATTTCTGACACCATATTTCTCCAGGATTTCTGGGGCAGGAGGCTCCTTGTCATTCTTCGTTTCTTCAGCAGAGATGTCGCGGTTTTCAGCTTTGTCTTCAGAATTGCAGTGTGGAGATGCATCGTGCGTTTCTTTAGTATCTGGTGGAGCAGTAGAAGCATAACATTATTTTTCTACATGGGGATTATGGGTGGAATATTGTTTATAAATATACATAGTAACCTATTTAACCCATTTCTGATAAGTATATGCATATAATTATTTTTCAGTATGGGGATTATAGGTGGAATATTGTTTATAAATATACATAGGAACTGATTTAACCCATTTCTGGTAAGAACATGCATATAATTATTTTCTACATAGGGATTAATGGCGGAATACTGTTTTTAAATATACATAGTAACTTTTTAACCCATTTCTCATAAGAATATACATATAATTATTTTTCTACATGGGGATTATGGATGGAATATTGTTTCTTAAACATACATAAGAATATATTTATCCAATTTCTTATAAAAATACACATATAATTATTTTGCTACATATGGATTATGGGTGGAATATTGTTTATAAATATACATAGGAACGTATTTAAGCCATTTCTGATAAGAATATGCATATAATTATTTTTCTACATGGGGATTATGGGTGGAATATTGTTTATACATTTACATAGGAACATATTAAACCTATTTCTGATATGAATATGCATAACATTATTTTTCTACATGGGGATTATGGGTGGAATATTGTTTATAAATATACATAGTAACCTATTTAACCCATTTCTGATAAGTATATGCATATAATTATTTTTCAGTATGGGGATTATAGGTGGAATATTGTTTATAAATATACATAGGAACTGATTTAACCCATTTCTGGTAAGAACATG
This sequence comes from Aquarana catesbeiana, assembly GCF_042186555.1. Lineage (NCBI taxonomy): Eukaryota > Metazoa > Chordata > Amphibia > Anura > Ranidae > Aquarana > Aquarana catesbeiana. The sequence goes on along the minus strand of NC_133325.1, from coordinate 533,372,147 downwards.
CATATAATTATTTTCTACATAGGGATTAATGGCGGAATACTGTTTTTAAATATACATAGTAACTTTTTAACCCATTTCTCATAAGAATATACATATAATTCTTTTTCTACATGGGGATTATGGATGGAATATTGTTTCTTAAACATACATAGGAATATATTTATCCAATTTCTTAAAAAAATACACATATAATTATTTTGCTACATATGGATTATGGGTGGAATATTGTTTATAAATATACATAGGAACGTATTTAAGCCATTTCTGATAAGAATATGCATATAATTATTTTTCTACATGGGGATTATGGGTGGAATATTGTTTATACATTTACATAGGAACATATTAAACCTATTTCTGATATGAATATGCATAACATTATTTTTCTACATGGGGATTATGGGTGGAATATTGTTTATAAATATATATAGTAACCTATTTAACCCATTTCTGATAAGAATATGCACACAATTATTTCTCTACATGGGGATTATGGGTGGAATAATGTTTGTAAATATACATAGTAACCTATTTAACCCATTTCTCATAAGAATATGCATATAATTATTTTTCTACATGGGGATTATGGATGGAATATTGTTTTTAAACATACATAGGAATATATTTATCCAATTTCTTATAAAAATACGCATATAATTATTTTTCTACATATGGATTATGGGTGGAATATTGTTTATAAATATACATAGGAACGTATTTAAGCCATTTCTGATAAGATTATGCATATAATTTTTTTTCTATATGGGGTTATGGGTGGAATATTGTTTATAAATATACATAGGAACCTAATTAAAGCCTTTCTGATAAGAATATGCATATATTTTTTTTCTACATGGGGATTATTGGTGGAATATTGTTTATATACATACATAGGACCCTATTTAAGCAATTTCTGATAAGAATATGCATATAAGTATTTTTCTACACAGGGATTATGGGTGAAATATTGTTTATAAATATACCTAGGAACCTAATTAAAGCATTTCTGATAAGAATATGCATATAATATTTTTTCTTCATGGGGATTATAGTGGGAAATTGTTTAAAAAATATACATAGGAACCTATTTAACCCATTTCTGATAAGAATCTGCATATAATTATTTTTCTACATAGGGATTATGAATGGAATATTCATTCTAGTTAAACATAGGGATTATGAATGGAATATTCATTCTAGTTAAACATACAAAGGAATATATTTAACCCATTTCTGATAAGAATACGAATATAATTATTTTTCTACATGGGGATTATGGGTGGAATATTGTTTATAAATATACATAGGCACATAGTTAACCCAATTTCTGATAAGAATATGTATATAAGTATTTTTTCTAGGGATTATGGCTGAAATAGTGTGTATTAATTTACAGAGGAAGATATTAAACATATTTCTGATATGAATATGCATAAAATTATTTTTCTACATGGGGATTATGGGTGGAATATTGTTTATAAATTTACATAGGACGCTATTTAACCCATTTCTGATACGAATATGCATATAATTATTTTTCTACATAGGGATTATTGGTGGAATACTGTTTTTAAATATACATAGTAACCTATTTAACCCATTTCTCATAAGAATATGCATATAACTATTTTTTTACATGGGGATTATGAATGGAATATTGTAGTTAAACATACATAGGAATATATTTAACCAATTTCTGATAAGAATATGCATATAAGTATTTTTCTACGTAGGGATGATGGGTGAAATATTGTTTATAAATATACATAGGGACCTATTTAGCCCATTTCTGATAAGAATATGCATATCATTATTTTTCTACATGGGGATTATGGGTTCAATATTATTTATAAATATACATAGGACCTATTTAACCAATTTTCTATTAAGAATATGCATATAATTATTTTTCTACATGGGGATTATAGTTAGAATATTGTTTATAAATATATATAGGAACCTATTTATGCCATTGCTTACAAAAATACGCATATCATTATTTTTCTACATATGGATTATGGGTGTAATATTGTTTATCAATATAAAGTGTAACCTATTTAACCCATTTCTGTTAACAAAATGCATGTAATTATTTTTTTACATGGGGATTATGGATGGAATATTGTTAATAAATTTACATAGCAACATATTAAACCTATTTCTGATATGAATGTGCATATAATTATATTGGTATATGGGGATTATGGGTTGAATATTGTTTATAAATATACATAGGAACGTATTTAAGCCATTTCTGATAAGAATATGCATATAATTATTTTTCTACATTGGGATTATGGGCGGAATATTGTTTATACATTTACATAGGAACATATTAAACCTATTTCTGATATGAATATGCATAACATTATTTTTCTACATGGGGATTATGGGTGGAATATTATTTATAAATATATATAGTAACCTATTTAATCCATTTCTGATAAGTATATGCATGTCATTATTATTCAGTATGGGGATTATAGGTGGAATATTGTTTATAAATATACATAGGAACTGATTTAACCTGATAAGAATATGCATATAATTATTTCTCTACATGGGGATTATGGGTGGAATAATGTTTGTAAATATACATAGTAACCTATTTAACCCATTTCTCATAAGAATATGCATATAATTATTTTTCTACATGGGGATTATGGATGGAATATTGTTTTTAAACATACATAGGAATATATTTATCCAATTTCTTATAAAAATACGCATATAATTATTTTCTACATATGGATTATGGGTGAAATATTGTTTATAAATATACATAGGAACGTATTTAAGCCATTTCTGATAAGATTATGCATATAATTTTTTTTCTATATGGAGTTAAGGGTGGAATATTGTTTATAAATATACATAGGAACCTAATTAAAGCATTTCTGATACGAATATGCATATAATTTTATTTCTACATGGGGATTATTGGTGGAATATTGTTTATATACATACATAGGACCCTATTTAACCAATTTCTGATAAGAATATGCATATAAGTATTTTTCTACATAGGGATTATGGGTGAAATATTGTTTATAAATATACATAGGAACCTAATTAAAGCATTTCTGTTAAGAATATGCATATAATATTTTTTCTGCATGGGGATTATAGTGGGAAATTGTTTAAAAAATATACATAGGAACCTATTTAACCCATTTCTGATAAGAATATGCATATAATTATTTTTCTACATAGGGATTATGAATGGAATATTCATTCTAGTTAAACATGGGGATTATAAATGGAATATTCATTCTAGTTAAACATACAAAAGAATATATTTAACCCATTTCTGATAAGAATACGAATATAATTATTTTTCTACATGGGGATTATGGGTGGAATATTGTTTATAAATATACATAGGCACATAGTTAACCCAATTTCTGATAAGAATATGTATATAAGTATTTTTCTAGGGATTATGGGTGAAATAGTGTGCATTAATTTACATAGGAACATATTAAACATATTTCTGATATGAATATGCATAAAATTATTTTTCTACATGGGGATTATGGGTGGAATATTGTTTATAAATTTACATAGGACGCTATTTAACCCATTTCTGATACGAATATGCATATAATTATTTTTCTACATAGGGATTATTGGTGGAATACTGTTTTTAAATATACATAGTAACCTATTTAACCCATTTCTCATAAGAATATGCATATAACTATTTTTTTACATGGGGATTATGAATGGAATATTGTAGTTAAACATACATTGGAATATATTTAACCAATTTCTGATAAGAATATGCATATAAGTATTTTTCTACGTAGGGATGATGGGTGAAATATTGTTTATAAATATACACAGGGACCTATTTAGCCCATTTCTGATAAGAATATGCATATCATTATTTTTCTACATGGGGATTATGGGTTCAATATTGTTTATAAATATACATAGGACCTATTTAACCAATTTTCTATTAAGAATATGCATATAATTATTTTTCTACATGGGGATTAGAGTTAGAATATTGTTTATAAATATATATAGGAACCCATTGCTTACAAAAATACGCATATCATTATTTTTCTACATATTGATTATGGGTGGAATATTGTTTATCAATATACATTGTAACCTATTTAACCAATTTCTGTTAACAATATGCATATAATTATTTTTTTACATGGGGATTATGGATGGAATATTGTTAATAAATTTACATAGCAACATATTAAACCTATTTCTAATATGAATGTGCATATAATTATATTGGTATATGGGGATTATGGGTTGAATATTGTTTATAAATATACATGGGAACGTATTTAAGCCATTTCTGATAAAAATATGCATATAATTGTTTTTCTACATGGGGATTATGGGCGGAATATTGTTTATACATTTACATAGGAACATATTAAACCTATTTCTGATATGAATATGCATAACATTATTTTTCTACATGGGGATTATGGGTGGAATATTGTTTATAAATATACATAGTAACCTATTTAACCCATTTCTGATAAGTATATGCATGTCATTATTATTCAGAATCGGGATTATAGGTGGAATATTGTTTATAAATATACATAATAACTGATTTAACCTGATAAGAATATGCACATAATTATTTCTCTACATGGGGATTATGGGTGGAATAATGTTTGTAAATATACATAGTAACCTATTTAACCCATTTCTCATAAGAATATGCATATAATTATTTTTCTACATGGGGATTATGGGTTCAATATTGTTTATAAATATACATAGGACCTATTTAACCAATTTTCTATTAAGAATATGCATATAATTATTTTTCTACATGGGGATTAGAGTTAGAATATTGTTTATAAATATATATAGGAACCTATTTATGCCATTGCTTACAAAAATACGCATATCATTATTTTTCTACATAGCAACATATTAAACCTATTTCTGATATCAATGTGCATCTAATCATATTGCTATATGTGGATTATGGGTTGAATATTGTTTATAAATATACATAGGAACGCGTTTAAGCCATTTCTGATAAGAATATGCATATAATTATTTTTCTACATGGGGATTATGGGTGGAATATTTTTGATACATTTACATAGGAACATATTAAACCTATTTCTGATATGAATATGCATAACATTATTTTTCTACATGGGGATTATGGGTGGAATATTGTTTATAAATATACATAGTAACCTATTTAACCCATTTCTCATAAGAATATGCATATAATTATTTTTCTACACGGGGATTATGGATGGAATATTGTTGTTAAACATACATAGGAATATATTTATCCCATTTATCCCATTTCTTATAAAAATACACATATAATTATTTTTCTACATTTGGATTATGGGTGGAATATTGTTTATAAATATACATAGGAACCTAATTAAAGAATTTCTGATAAGAATATGCATATAATTTATTTCTACATGGGGATTATTGGTGGAATATTGTTTATATACATACATAGGACCCTATTTAACCAATTTGTGATAAGAATATGCATATAAGTATTTTTCTACATTGGGATTATGGGTGAAATATTGTTTATAAATATACATAGGAACCTAATTAGGAATATATTAAACCCATTTCTGATAAGAATATGAATATAATTATTTTTCTACACGTGGATTGTTTGTGGAATATTGTTTATAAATATACATAGGAACGTATTTAAGCCATTTCTGATAAGAACATGCATATAATTATATTTCTACATGGGGATTATGGGTGGAATATTGTTTATACATTTACATAGGAACATATTAAACCTATTTCTGATATGAATATGCATAACATTATTTTTCTACATGGGGATTATGGGTGGAATATTGTTTATAAATATACATAGTAACCTATTTAACCCATTTCTGATAAGTATATGCATATAATTATTTTTCAGTATGGGGATTATAGGTGGAATATTGTTTATAAATATACATAGGAACTGATTTAACCCATTTCTGGTAAGAACATGCATATAATTATTTTCTACATAGGGATTTATGGCGGAATACTGTTTTTAAATATACATAGTAACTTTTTAACCCATTTCTCATAAGAATATACATATAATTATTTTTCTACATGGGGATTATGGATGGAATATTGTTTCTTAAACATACATAGGAATATATTTATCCAATTTCTTATAAAAATACACATATAATTATTTTGCTACATATGGATTATGGGTGGAATATTGTTTATAAATATACATAGGAACGTATTTAAGCCATTTCTGATAAGAATATGCATATAATTATTTTTCTACATGGGGATTATGGGTGGAATATTGTTTATACATTTACATAGGAACATATTAAACCTATTTCTGATATGAATATGCATAACATTATTTTTCTTCATGGGGATTATGGGTGGAATATTGTTTATAAATATACATAGTAACCTAATTAACCCATTTCTGATAAGTATATGCACACAATTATTTCTCTACATGTGGATTATGGGTGGAATAATGTTTGTAAATATACATAGTAACCTATTTAACCCATTTCTCATAAGAATATGCATATAATTATTTTTCTACATGGGGATTATGGATGGAATATTGTTTTTAAACATACATAGGAATATATTTATCCAATTTCTTATAAAAATACGCATATAATTATTTTTCTACATATGGATTATGGGTGGAATATTGTTTATAAATATACATAGGAAAGTATTTAAGCCATTTCTGATAAGATTATGCATATAATTTTTTTTCTATATGGGGTTATGGGTGGAATATTGTTTATAAATATACATAGGAACCTAATTAAAGCATTTCTGATAAGAATATGCATATAATATTTTTTCTGCATGGGGATTATAGTGGGAAATTGTTTAAAAAATATACATAGGAACCTATTTAACCCATTTCTGATAAGAATATGCATATAATTATTTTTCTACATGGGGATTATGGGCGGAATATTGTTTATACATTTACATAGGAACATATTAAACCTATTTCTGATATGAATATGCATAACATTATTTTTCTACATGGGGATTATGGGTGGAATATTGTTTATAAATATACATAGTAACCTATTTAACCCATTTCTGATAAGTATATGCATGTCATTATTATTCAGAATCGGGATTATAGGTGGAATATTGTTTATAAATATACATAGGAACTGATTTAACCTGATAAGAATATGCACATAATTATTTCTCTACATGGGGATTATGGGTGGAATAATGTTTGTAAATATACATAGTAACCTATTTAACCCATTTCTCATAAGAATATGCATATAATTATTTTTCTACATGGGGATTATGGGTTCAATATTGTTTATAAATATACATAGGACCTATTTAACCAATTTTCTATTAAGAATATGCATATAATTATTTTTCTACATGGGGATTAGAGTTAGAATATTGTTTATAAATATATATAGGAACCTATTTATGCCATTGCTTACAAAAATACGCATATCATTATTTTTCTACATATGGATTATGGGTGGAATATTGTTTATCAATATACATTGTAACCTATTTAACCCATTTCTGTTAACAATATGCATATAATTATTTTTTTACATGGGGAATATGGATGGAATATTGTTTATAAATTTACATAGCAACATATTAAACCTATTTCTGATATCAATGTGCATCTAATCATATTGCTATATGTGGATTATGGGTTGAATATTGTTTATAAATATACATAGGAACGCGTTTAAGCCATTTCTGATAAGAATATGCATATAATTATTTTTCTACATGGGGATTATGGGTGGAATATTTTTGATACATTTACATAGGAACATATTAAACCTATTTCTGATATGAATATGCATAACATTATTTTTCTACATGGGGATTATGGGTGGAATATTGTTTATAAATATACATAGTAACCTATTTAACCCATTTCTCATAAGAATATGCATATAATTATTTTTCTACATGGGGATTATGGATGGAATATTGTTGTTAAACATACATAGGAATATATTTATCCCATTTATCCCATTTCTTATAAAAATACACATATAATTATTTTTCTACATTTGGATTATGGGTGGAATATTGTTTATAAATATACATAGGAACCTAATTAAAGAATTTCTGATAAGAATATGCATATAATTTATTTCTACATGGGGATTATTGGTGGAATATTGTTTATATACATACATAGGACCGTATTTAACCAATTTGTGATAAGAATATGCATATAAGTATTTTTCTACATAGGGATTATGGGTGAAATATTGTTTATAAATATACATAGGAACCTAATTAGGAATATATTAAACCCATTTCTGATAAGAATATGAATATAATTATTTTTCTACACGTGGATTGTTTGTGGAATATTGTTTATAAATATACATAGGAACGTATTTAAGCCATTTCTGATAAGAATATGCATATAATTATATTTCTACATGGGGATTATGGGTGGAATATTGTTTATACATTTACATAGGAACATATTAAACCTATTTCTGATATGAATATGCATAACATTATTTTTCTACATGGGGATTATGGGTGGAATATTGTTTATAAATATACATAGTAACCTATTTAACCCATTTCTGATAAGTATATGCATATAATTATTTTTCAGTATGGGGATTATAGGTGGAATATTGTTTATAAATATACATAGGAACTGATTTAACCCATTTCTGGTAAGAACATGCATATAATTATTTTCTACATAGGGATTTATGGCGGAATACTGTTTTTAAATATACATAGTAACTTTTTAACCCATTTCTCATAAGAATATACATATAATTATTTTTCTACATGGGGATTATGGATGGAATATTGTTTCTTAAACATACATAGGAATATATTTATCCAATTTCTTATAAAAATACACATATAATTATTTTGCTACATATGGATTATGGGTGGAATATTGTTTATAAATATACATAGGAACGTATTTAAGCCATTTCTGATAAGAATATGCATATAATTATTTTTCTACATGGGGATTATGGGTGGAATATTGTTTATACATTTACATAGGAACATATTAAACCTATTTCTGATATGAATATGCATAACATTATTTTTCTTCATGGGGATTATGGGTGGAATATTGTTTATAAATATACATAGTAACCTAATTAACCCATTTCTGATAAGTATATGCACACAATTATTTCTCTACATGGGGATTATGGGTGGAATAATGTTTGTAAATATACATAGTAACCTATTTAACCCATTTCTCATAAGAATATGCATATAATTATTTTTCTACATGGGGATTATGGATGGAATATTGTTTTTAAACATACATAGGAATATATTTATCCAATTTCTTATAAAAATACGCATATAATTATTTTTCCACATATGGATTATGGGTGGAATATTGTTTATAAATATACATAGGAACGTATTTAAGCCATTTCTGATAAGATTATGCATATAATTTTTTTTCTATATGGGGTTATGGGTGGAATATTGTTTATAAATATACATAGGAACCTAATTAAAGCCTTTCTGATAAGAATATGCATATAATTTTTTTTCTACATGGGGATTATTGGTGGAATATTGTTTATATACATACATAGGACCCTATTTAAGCCATTTCTGATAAGAATATGCATATAAGTATTTTTCTACACAGGGATTATGGGTGAAATATTGTTTATAAATATACATAGGAACCTAATTAAAGCATTTCTGATAAGAATATGCATATAATATTTTTTCTGCATGGGGATTATAGTGGGAAATTGTTTAAAAAATATACATAGGAACCTATTTAACCCATTTCTGATAAGTATATGCATATAATTATTTTTCAGTATGGGGATTATAGGTGGAATATTGTTTATAAATATACATAGGAACTGATTTAACCCATTTCTGGTAAGAACATGCATATAATTATTTTCTACATAGAGATTAATGGCGGAATACTGTTTTTAAATATACATAGTAACTTTTTAACCCATTTCTCATAAGAATATACATATAATTCTTTTTCTACATGGGGATCATGGATGGAATATTGTTTCTTAAACATACATAGGAATATATTTATCCAATTTCTTATAAAAATACACATATAATTATTTTGCTACATATGGATTATGGGTGGAATATCGTTTATAAATATACATAGGAACGTATTTAAGCCATTTCTGATAAGAATATGCATATAATTATTTTTCTACATGGGGATTATGGGTGGAATATTGTGTATACATTTACATAGGAACATATTAAACCTTTTTTTTTTTTTTTTTTTCTTTTCCTTCAGAATGAATCGCATACTCAGAACTTCTTCAAGCAACTCTCAAAAGATCAAGCAGCGTTCCTTTCATCATTCAGGTAAGTATTTTCATAAAACATAGTATCAAAAAAACACCATTAAAACACAATACACAACAGAAACACATTCCCTCCACCACCCTATCTTAACCTCCACCTCCCAAAATTCCAAAAACAATTTGCCTCCTCCACCCCCATCACCTTCCTATCATATAGTAATACACAATACACCTTACTCAACACCCAGTCTTTACATTCTTCTTCAGTCAGAACAAAACTTCCTTTCTTATATCCACACCTTGCCTCCCAAATCACCTCTTTCACAATCGCTGACAAAATCCACCCCTTCCTCCTCACATCAGCCCCACCATCCACCAAACCATATAGACATAATTCTTGTGTGACTTTCTTCATCCCCAACACATTTTCCACAAAACCCGCCAACCTCCTCCACACTTTTTTAACAAAAAAACATTCCAAAAAGACATGCCTCACCCTTTCAATTCCACCACACCCTTCCCTTACACATGTCTCATTCCTCACCAAATCTCTTAGTTTTAAAAAGAACATTGTCAACAGACATTCATGGAACCCCATCCAAACAATTTCTTTTTGCTTATTAGTCACACCCTCCGTCTCTAAGTTCCTCCAACATTCCTCCACTTGTCTCGGTCTAAGGTCAGCAATATTGGAAATCAACTCATCCTTCTTCAGCCACTTCACCAAGATATTTTTTACTACCGCACCAGCACCCAAATTACCCAAAAGGTTTTTGTCATACCATATCTTCAATTTTGTGTAATAGGGGGGAGGTACAAGAGCCACGGGCTTGGTAAGGTCCCGTTTCCCCCAACCCCACCGCACCACATACCATCCCATCAGATACTTCATAAAACATTTAGTTTTCCCTCCACCAGAAAAGGTTTTAAAATGCAGCAGCCAAGAGTGCATCCCCATAAAAGTCTCTACCTTGGGAAAGTTATAACCTCCTAGCTTTACTTCTTTAACAATAGTAGCTCTCGCCACCCGCTCCATTTTCGCTCCCCAGAAAAAAACACACAAAAGCCTTTCGATTTTCTGTATCCATCTCTTATTGAACGGAAAAATAATACCAAAATAAAGCAATAAAGGTAAGCAAACTGCTTTCGTAATAAGGGTTTTGCCTGTCAATGACAACCGACGTAGCTTCCAAAAGTCAAGTTTTTTTGACAGCTTATTGACACATTTCACGGCATTCTCCTGACTCTGTAAATTTCTTTCAAAGCTTATACCCAGCACTTCTATTTTGTCGACCTTCTTAATCCTGCCAGAAGGGATATCATCCAGCCCACTTAAAGTACAAACAGCACTTTTGCCCCAATTAACTCGCATCCCTGCAACACTTCCGAACAACTGTAGTTGTAGTTCTGCCCTTGTGAGATCTCTTCGGGACTTGCACAGGAATGTTACATCATCCATATAGCACAGGGATTTTACCTTATCTCCGTTCCCACCAGGAACAAAGAACCCCTCAAAGGCCTTGTCTTGTTGCACCTGCCGAAGGAGAGGCTCCATAACACATATGAACAGGACTGGGGACAGGGGGCAACCCTGCCTTACCCCAGATTTGACCTCAAAAGGCTCTGACAGGATTCCGTTTATTAGAATTCTGCTACAAACTCCTGCATAAAGACTCCTCACCATACTAATAAAACCACTGGAGAATCCTAGCTTTTGAAGCACGTGAAACATGAACTGGTGTGACACCCTATCATATGCCTTTTCTAGGTCAAAACCTGCCACCGCCAGAGATAAATTGTTGCACTGCGCGTAATAGCTCAAATCTCTTAGCAGAACTAGATTGTCCGCAATTCTCCTTCCCGGGACTGCGCACACCTGCCAGTCCCCAATCACCTTCCCAATTACCTCCTTCATTCTATCTGCCAAAATCTTGGCCAAGATCTTATAGTCCAAGTTCAAAAGGGTTATTGGCCTCCAGTTCTTGATGTCCTTCTCTTCTCCCTTTTTATATAATAGGACAATGACCCCCTCCTTCATGGAGGCAGCCAACCTCCCAGACGTCATGCAGTATCCTAGTACTTCCGCAAGATGTGTTTTTAAACAAGGCCAAAGCTTGAGATAAAACTCCACTGGCATGCCATCTCCTCCTGGGGTCTTGTTTTTTGCCATCCTTTTGAGCACTCTCTCAATTTCCGCCTCCCCCACCGGATCCGTCAAAAAGGCCTCTTCTTCCTTTTCCAGTCCTCCTTGCAACACCTCACAGTACTCTTTTACCTCCTCCAGAGTGGCTTCTTCCTCTCCTCCATACAGATCTTGATAGAACCTTCTCACACCATCTCTCATCCTCCTCCCTTCTACCTCTTCTTGGCCATCCAGCATCTTCTCCATTATTTTCTTAGGGCCAAAGGCTTTTTTAAAGAAAAACCTAGAGCATTTCTCATTTTCCTCCATGTTCTGCACCTTGGCTCTGAAAACAATTCCTTTCCCTTTCTCTTTTATCATCTTCCTCCTCTCCTCCTGCACCTCCTTTAACTCTTCCTCCACCTCCAGCCCCAACCTTTTACATCGATAGAGAAAGTGCACTCTCTCTAACAACCTCTTCCCAGTCTCCCTTTTCTCCTTAGCTTTCTCTGCCCCAACTTTTTTAAAGAAACAAGCCACCTGCTTTTTAACCCAATCCCACCATTCTAATAAATCATCAAAACCCTGTTTTTTGTCTTCCAGAGTTTTAAAAAAAACAACAAAACGTCCAGCCACCCCTTCATCTTCCAAGAGTGAACAATTCAATTTCCACAGACCATGTCCAAATTCCACCCCCCCCTCCAACTTAAAAGAACCACAAATTAAAGAATGGTCAGAAAACAACATTGGAAAAACATGATATGCTTCACTCTTAAGGAACCGGGACACGAAAATAAAATCAATCCGTGACCTCACGGTACCCTTATCGGAATGGTAAGTATAAATGACATTGCCCTTTCCCACCTCCTCTGTTATATCATACATCTTAAAGTCTTCTATCATTTCATTCAGGACCCTGGATGAAGCGTCCATCCCACCGTCACTACAGGCTCCCTGCCGGTCCCCACTTCTCCTTATGCAGTTGAAGTCTCCCACCAGGACAGTTGGAATTCTCCCAGGTAAGTATATTTTAACTGTTCTTAAAAACTTAATCCTTTCTCTTTTCTCTGCAGGGGCATAACAATTTATCACCCTCACCTGTTGTCCTAAAAATTCCACAGTCACTATCTGTAGTCGTCCTGGAATAATAATTTCATGTGACATAATACTCACATTGGGATTTTTCACAACCATACCAACCCCCTCACTCCTGGACACACAAGCAGGTGACCATACCGAAGGACCCCAGGACCAATCAACTGAAGGCCCACACACTTCTCCACATTCTTGCAAACACACAAGGTCTATATTGTATTTGCTGATCTCATCGAACACCACCACTCTCCTATCCTTAGCCACAACACTTCTCACATTTATGGACCCTATTGATAGAGCCATCAAAAATAGAAAAAACATAGCCATAACGAAAAACTTAAAAGTCCATCTTGCCTTCTGCACCACCTACATCAGACAAACTCTTCTTTCTCCTCCAAGTAACTGGAGAGCTGGCGGACTCCTCCTCAGAGTCCCCATCTTCGGATATTAATCCACCTTCCACCCCCCCAGACCCAGGCACACTCCCCCTAGGCCTTTTAATAGCGGAAGTGTCCGAGTCCTCCGGTGGCGTGAAAGCATCCTCCATCCTCTGACCACATTCAATGTCACTAACAGTGTCCATATCTCCTTCCTCAGATTCACTGTCTGACAGGCTCCCAAACAAAGATGATGTCCGACCTGTCTCCACCACATTTTCCTGGATCATCTCCTCATTCTGCCTTCCTTCTTCCTGTCTTCCATCGGAGGGCTTCAGACCTCCATTACCATTCTCTTCACCCGGCAAAACATCCGCGGCATCCGAGCCCGCACTGCCCCCCACCACTTCATTCACAGTGGCAGCGGTCGTGCTTCCTGCTCCTGCCACATCACCTGTCTGTCCCTCGGGCGCAGCTTCACTGGCCGTATGCTCCGGAGATTCACCAGGAGGGTCCGCCACACCAGCAGAACTCCCAGTACTCTCCTTTGCACCACTTCGCGGCCTCTGCTGCCTGTTTTCCCTTTTCTCCTTCCCCTCAGGTAACACAGTAGACAGCCACTCCTTTCTCGCGGTTCGGTATAGTTCACAATCTTTTGCCACATGCCCAGATCTTTTACAGATGTCACATACTCTGCTCTCCTTACACTCGCGCGCGACATGGCCTCCTTTCCCACAGAAACGACACTTCAATTCTTGGTCACACTCATTGCTTACATGCCCATACCTCATGCACTTCCGGCAATACCTTGGTTGTCCTGGGTAGAAAAGGAAACCCCTTTCTCCTCCAACTGTAAATACTGCGGGAGGCCTTTTAACTCCTCCCACACAGCTAATGTCTGATTTGAAGGTCCCAAAAAAACGATATTTTCCGGACCAAATCTGGAAATTGTTGAAGACCTTCTCTCCACCTCTCAGCTTGTCACAATAATTTCCCAGGAAAGCTCTGACTAAATTGATATCTGCAAAAGGGTTATACAGATGTACCGTAATTACCTTCTCTTCTTGCATGAAAAGGGGTTGCACTCCGAATTTCCTCCCAACTTCAGTTTCCGCCACCAACTTGAATTTTTCGTATACCTCCCAGCAGACCTCAGTAGAATAAAATGTTACGTCATATAAATGTTGATTCGGGAAATCTTGCAAGCATAATATGTCCCTTACCCCTAGGCCTAGAATGCCCGTCAGAAGATCCACCACGACAGTCCTCAGCGTCACGTCCGTACATCCTGGCCGCACCAGAAAACGCAGCGAGTCCCGGATTCCTCGGGTCGCCATTGTAGAAAGAAGATCACCTTCAGACTAGATCGCTTTTCCTGCGGGGGCTCCCACAAGGGGAAACCCCCACAGTTCCGCCAACCGCCCAAAGATAAGGTCGCCTTCAAGAGGGCGATCGCTTCCCGTTGCCCGGGGACTAAGCCTTCAGCCAATAGCAGCAAGGGGGGGCCCTTCCGAAAAAGGGACGCTCCCCCCAAGGCCGACTGTCGGGTACCCCGGGCACCTTTCAACGGGATTATGGGTGGAATATTGTTTATAAATATACTTAGGAACGTATTTAAGCCATTTCTGATTAGATTATGCATATCATTTTTTTTTCTATATGGGGTTATGGGTGGAATATTGTTTATAAATATACATAGGAACCTAATTAAAGCACTTCTGATAAGAATATGCATATAATTTTTTTTCTACATGGGGATTATTGGTGGAATATTGTTTATATACATACATAGGACCCTATTTAACCAATTTCTGATAAGAATATGCATATAAGTATTTTTCTACACAGGGATTATGGGTGAAATATTGTTTATAAATATACATAGGAACCTAATTAAAGCATTTCTGATAAGAATATGCATATAATATTTTTTCTGCATGGGGATTATAGTGGGAAATTGTTTAAAAAATATACATAGGAACCTATTTAACCCATTTCTGATAAGAATATGCATATAATTATTTTTCTACATAGGGATTATGAATGGAATATTCATTCTAGTTAAACATAGGGATTATGAATGGAATATTCATTCTAGTTAAACATACAAAGGAATATATTTAACCCATGTCTGATAAGAATACGAATATAATTATTTTTCTACATGGGGATTATGGGTGGAATATTGTTTATAAATATACATAGGCACATAGTTAACCCAATTTCTGATAAGAATATGTATATAAGTATTTTTTCTAGGGATTATGGCTGAAATAGTGTGTATTAATTTACATAGGAACATATTAAACATATTTCTGTTATGAATATGCATATAATTATTTTTCTACATAGGGATTATTGGTGGAATACTGTTTTTAAATATACATAGTAACCTATTAAACCCATTTCTCATAAGAATATGCATATAACTATTTTTTTACATGGGGATTATGAATGGAATATTGTAGTTAGTATAAGTATTTTTCCACGTAGGGATGATGGGTGAAATATTGTTTATAAATATACATAGGGACCTATTTAGCCTATTTCTGATAAGAATATGCATATCATTATTTTTCTACATGGGGATTATGGGTTCAATATTATTTATAAATATACATAGGACCTATTTAACCAATTTTCTATTAAGAATATGCATATAATTATTTTTCTACATGGGGATTATAGTTAGAATATTGTTTATAAATATATATAGGAACCTATTTATGCCATTGCTTACAAAAATACGCATATCATTATTTTTCTACATATGGATTATGGGTGGAATATTGTTTATCAATATAAATTGTAACCTATTTAACCCATTTCTGTTAACAAAATGCATATAATTATTTTTTTACATGGGGATTATGGATGGAATATTGTTAATAAATTTACATAGCAACATATTAAACCTATTTCTGATATGAATGTGCATATAATTATATTGGTATATGGGGATTATGGGTTGAATATTGTTTATAAATATACATAGGAACGTATTTAAGCCATTTCTGATAAGAATATGCATATAATTATTTTTCTACATTGGGATTATGGGAGGAATATTGTTTATACATTTACATAGGAACATATTAAACCTATTTCTGATATGAATATGCATAACATTATTTTTCTACATGGGGATTATGGGTGGAATATTGTTTATAAATATATATAGTAACCTATTTAACCCATTTCTGATAAGTATATGCATGTCATTATTATTCAGTATGGGGATTATAGGTGGAATATTGTTTATAAATATACATAGGAACTGATTTAACCTGATAAGAATATGCACATAATTATTTCTCTACATGGGGATTATGGGTGGAATAATGTTTGTAAATATACATAGTAACCTATTTAACCCATTTCTCATAAGAATATGCATATAATTATTTTTCTACATGGGGATTATGGATGGAATATTGTTTTTAAACATACATAGGAATATATTTATCCAATTTCTTATAAAAATACGCATATAATTATTTTCTACATATGGATTATGGGTGAAATATTGTTTATAAATATACATAGGAACGTATTTAAGCCATTTCTGATAAGATTATGCATATAATTTTTTTTCTATATGGAGTTATGGGTGGAATATTGTTTATAAATATACATAGGAACCTAATTAAAGCATTTCTGATACGAATATGCATATAATTTTTTTTTTACATGGGGATTATTGGTGGAATATTGTTTATATACATACATAGGACCCTATTTAACCAATTTCTGATAAGAATATGCATATAAGTATTTTTCTACATAGGGATTATGGGTGAAATATTGTTTATAAATATACATAGGAACCTAATTAAAGCATTTCTGTTAAGAATATGCATATAATATTTTTTCTGCATGGGGATTATAGTGGGAAATTGTTTAAAAAATATACATAGGAACCTATTTAACCCATTTCTGTTTTCAATCTTAGTTTATTTTCAAAAGTAAGAACACAAAGAATATAACAGAAAAATACCATTCTTTACAGTTTGGCAACACATATAGTATACATAGAATAGTGAGGTGTACTTTACCCATGTATAAACAGGAGTGATCATTTTAACATACAGCTTTCGGTGAACTACTGGTATATCATATTGTATATTGAAATCTTTATTCTAAGAGAGGAATAATATACGGGTGGGGGCCAACATATAATGAACCTTGTAGTTTCGCGGGTTGGTGTTATCTGAGGGTTCCCTCTCAACGAATTAGACTGCTGTAGAAGTCTTTTATTCACCTATTATAGATAATCAAGTCATTTAGCTAGTCCAAAGATATGATCTTTAACTATATATGTGAGTGGTCGGTTCAGTACTTAACAAAGAGGAGACAGAAAAAGTCAGAAATAAGAACGTGAGTAGAAGTGTGGGATGGTACCTGAGGCACCAGGCACTCCAGCATGGCTAATCGGCGGGTAAGGGTGGGGTATCTCTGACCCAAAGGGAAAACTCATCAGAATAGCGAAACATGGACCATGAGGTCCAGGTGGCGGTAAACTGCTCCTCCTTTCCCACTTCCTCCGCCAACAGGCATCTGGTCCACTTCAACCACCCATTCTCCCAAGGAAGGCACATCTGTCGTTTTCCAATGTCGGGGGATCACTGTCCTAACTGCTGCCAGTAAGTGGCGCAGTACATCTTTTTTAATCGACTTGAGGGGGCCTGGGAGTATAGATAATAGGGCTATCTCTGGTGTGGGTTTGATTGATGTCGCCATCAGCCTGCTGTAAAGATCAAAGACCTTTTGCCATAGTTTCCAGATTGGAGGGCAAGCCCACCAGATGTGAAGCATTGTCCCGCTAGAGGACAGGCATCTCCAACACACGTCTGTCAAAGAGGGGTTAAACTTTTTAATATCTACTGGGCATCTGTACCACCTCGTTAATAATTTAAACCCTTTTTCTTGGTTCTTGGTTGCCAGGGAAATCCTATGCGTTAGGATAAAGCTTTTTTGCCAATCAGTGGGGGAGATGGAGTGTTGCAGCTCCGCTTCCCATTTCTGTGTATATGTTGGAAGGTCAGGGGCATATTCGTTCAGTAGTAGGGAATACAACAGTGATACTACATGTATTGGTGGGTCTGGTTGTAAAAGCAGTTCGTCAAAGTCTGATGGGTCGGCCAGTATCTCTGAGATGGATGAGAAAGTGCGTATGTATGACGTTATTTGACCCCTTTGTAACCACATTGTTGAGGTCCCTAATTCCGTCCGAGAGGGTATGTCCGTTCTCAAGGATGGGTCAGCGCGTAAGACCTGTGCTAAACGTCTATGGCTATCCCTACTCCAGGGTCCAAATCTTAACTTGTTCGCTGCTGGGGGGAAAGCCGGAGTCCCGAAGAGAGGGGTCATTGGGCCCTGGATTTTAGACAATTTACTCGCTGAGATCATGCGGTCCCAAATCTGGAGAGTTTGGCGAGTAAGAGCAGTGGAGAATAAGCCGTCCCCACGCCCAGCCATAGGGGTCCATGGCAGGGCGCAAAGATCAGCCTCATTAGGATATTTCTCTAGTTGAACCCAAAGTTTGGAGGAAGAGTGGTGGAACCAATCCACTATACGCACGAGTACCGCTGCCTTATGGTATATAGAGGCATCTGGGACCCCCGCACCCCCCCTGACTTTCGGGAGAATCATTGTGTCATGTTTTATCCTGGGGCGACGTCCCTGCCATATAAATTTAGAGAAGATCTGACGGAGCCTTTTGAAGAACGAGGTGGGGATATAGATAGGAATGGTCTGGAAAAGGTATAAGAATCGAGGGAGAACATCCATCTTCAAGACATTCACCCTACCCAGCCAGGAGAGCTGTTTAGAGGCATATGTGGTCAGATCCGCTTGAGTTCTGGTAAGTAAAGGGGTGAAGTTGCTGGAGAATAGTTGGGATGAGACTGTTGGAATATGGATTCCTAGATAGTGGATAGATGTGGAGCTTGTCTTAAAAGGGAAGGAAGTCGTAAGCTGTTGTAGAACCGCTGTTGGGAGTGAAATGTTGAGGATTTCTGACTTATTTAGATTAACTTTAAAATTACTAACCTCTCCATACCTCTGAAACTCCTGCATAATGGAGGGTAGAGAAATTTGTGGTTGGGTTACAAATATGAGTAGATCATCAGCAAATAGGGCAATTTTAGTGTGTAGTGGGCCTACTCTAACGCCATGTATGGCCGGATTGTTTCTAAGGGCAATGGCTAGGTGTTCCATGACAATTACATAAAGAATGGGGGACAAGGGGCACCCCTGCCGCGTTCCGTTGTGTATAGTAAACTTAGGGGATAGGGAGCCGTTTAGTCTAATCCTAGCGGAAGGAGATGTGTAGAGGGACATTATTCTGGAGATCATGTTTTGGCCTAGACCTAGTTGTTGTAATGATAAGCGGAGAAATTGCCAGTCGACACGGTCGAAGGCTTTTTCCGCATCGACTGTGAGAAGGCACAATGGGATATTGTGGGCCCGAGCATAATCAGCAATGAGGAGTGTTTTTAGGGTGTTGTCACGCGCCGCCTCCCTTCCACTCACAAAGCCAACCTGATCTAGGTGTATTAAACGGGGTAACAATGGTTGCAACCTATTAGCTAAAATTTTTGCGTACACCTTTAGATCTACTCCTATTAGCGAAATAGGTCGGTAATTAGCGCAAACATTCAGGTCTTTGTCTGGTTTGGGGATGAGGGTAATATGTGCCTCTAAGGTTTGTGGTGGGAACACTGATCGTTCAGAGATGGAGTTAAATACTTTTGTCAAGAAGGGAGTAAGAAGGGTAGCAAATTGTTTATAGAATTTCGGAGTAAAGCCATCAGGACCCGGGCTTTTACCAGATGGGGTAGAAGTAATGGCGCGGGCAACCTCGTCTTCCGAAATCGGGGCCTCAAGGTCCTCTATCGTCTCGCCATCTAGAGTGGGTAATGCAGTTTGCTCGATGTATAAGGCTTGTGTTTCCGCTGTAGTGAGGGGAGGATCAGTGGAGCTCGCTGCAGGTATATTATATAGGGATTGATAAAAGTCCCGGAACACCTGTCCCATCTCGGAAGGTGATGAGACAGTTTTCCCAGAGTATTTAACCCATTTCTGATAAGAATATGCATATAATTATTTTTCTACATAGGGATTATGAATGGAATATTCATTCTAGTTAAACATAGGGATTATGAATGGAATATTCATTCTAGTTAAACATACAAAGGAATATATTTAACCCATTTCTGATAAGAATACGAATATAATTATTTTTCTACATGGGGATTATGGGTGGAATATTGTTTATAAATATACATAGGCACATAGTTAAACCAATTTCTGATAAGAATATGTATATAAGTATTTTTTCTAGGGATTATGGCTGAAATAGTGTGTATTAATTTACATAGGAACATATTAAACATATTTCTGTTATGAATATGCATATAATTATTTTTCTACATAGGGATTATTGGTGGAATACTGTTTTTAAATATACATAGTAACCTATTAAACCCATTTCTCATAAGAATATGCATATAACTATTTTTTTACATGGGGATTATGAATGGAATATTGTAGTTAGTATAAGTATTTTTCCACGTAGGGATGATGGGTGAAATATTGTTTATAAATATACATAGGGACCTATTTAGCCTATTTCTGATAAGAATATGCATATCATTATTTTTCTACATGGGGATTATGGGTTCAATATTGTTTATAAATATACATAGGACCTATTTAACCAATTTTCTATTAAGAATATGCATATAATTATTTTTCTGCATGGGGATTATAGTTAGAATATTGTTTATAAATATATATAGGAACCTATTTATGCCATTGCTTACAAAAATACGCATAATATTATTTTTCTACATATGGATTATGGGTGGAATATTGTTTATCAATATACATTGTAACCTATTTAACCCATTTCTGTTAACAATATGCATATAATTATTTTTTTACATGGGGATTATGGATGGAATATTGTTTATAAATTTACATAGGAACATATTAAACCTATTTCTGATATGAATGTGCATCTAATCATATTGCTATATTTGGATTATGGGTTGAATATTGTTTATAAATATACATAGGAACGCGTTTAAGCCATTTCTGATAAGAATATGCATATAATTATTTTTCTACATGGGGATTATGGGTGGAATATTTTTGATACATTTACATAGGAATATATTAAACCTATTTCTGATATGAATATGCATAACATTATTTTTCTACAGGAGGATTATTGGTGGAATATTGTTTACAAATATACATAGTAACTTATTTAACCCATTTCTCATAAGAATATGCATATAATTATTTTTCTACATGGGGATTATGGATGGAATATTGTTGTTAAACATACATAGGAATATATTTATCCCATTTATCCCATTTCTTATAAAAATACACATATAATTATTTTTCTACATATGGATTATGGGTGGAATATTGTTTATAAATATACATAGGAACCTAATTAAAGAATTTCTGATAAGAATATGCATATAATTTTTTTCTACATGGGGATTATTGGTGGAATATTGTTTATATACATACATAGGACCCTATTTAACCAATTTGTGATAAGAATATGCATATAAATATTTTTCTACATAGGGATTATGGGTGAAATATTGTTTATAAATATACATAGGAACCTAATTAGGAATATATTAAACCCATTTCTGATAAGAATATGAATATAATTATTTTTCTACATGTGGATTGTGGGTGGAATATTGTTTATAAATATACAGAGGAACGTATTTAAGCCATTTCTGATAAGAATATGCATATAATTATATTTCTACATGGGGATTATGGGTGGAATATTGTTTATACATTTACATAGGAACATATTAAACCTATTTCTGATATGAATATGCATAACATTATTTTTCTACATGGGGATTATGGGTGGAATATTGTTTATAAATATACATAGTAACCTATTTAACCCATTTCTGATAAGTATATGCATATAATTATTTTTCAGTATGGGGATTATAGGTGGAATATTGTTTATAAATATACATAGGAACTGATTTAACCCATTTCTGGTAAGAACATGCATATAATTATTTTCTACATAGGGATTAATGGCGGAATACTGTTTTTAAATATACATAGTAACTTTTTAACCCATTTCTCATAAGAATATACATATAATTCTTTTTCTACATGGGGATTATGGATGGAATATTGTTTCTTAAACATACATAGGAATATATTTATCCAATTTCTTAAAAAAATACACATATAATTATTTTGCTACATATGGATTATGGGTGGAATATTGTTTATAAATATACATAGGAACATATTTAAGCCATTTCTGATAAGAATATGCATATAATTATTTTTCTACATGGGGATTATGGGTGGAATATTGTTTTTACATTTACATAGGAACATATTAAACCTATTTCTGATATGAATATGCATAACATTATTTTTCTACATGGGGATTATGGGTGGAATATTGTTTATAAATATACATAGTAACCTATTTAACCCATTTCTGATAAGAATATGCACACAATTATTTCTCTACATGGGGATTATGGGTGGAATAATGTTTGTAAATATACCTAGTAACCTATTTAACCCATTTCTCATAAGAATATGCATATAATTATTTTTCTACATGGGGATTATGGATGGAATATTGTTTTTAAACATACATAGGAATATATTTATCCAATTTCTTATAAAAATACGCATATAATTATTTTTCTACATATGGATTATGGGTGGAATATTGTTTATAAATATACATAGGAACGTATTTAAGCCATTTCTGATAAGATTATGCATATAATTTTTTTTCTATATGCGGTTATGGGTGGAATATTGTTTATAAATATACATAGGAACCTAATTAAAGCATTTCTGATAAGAATATGCATATAATATTTTTTCTTCATGGGGATTATAGTGGGAAATTGTTTAAAAAATATACATAGGAACCTATTTAACCCATTTCTGATAAGAATATGCATATAATTATTTTTCTACATAGGGATTATGAATGGAATATTCATTCTAGTTAAACATAGGGATTATGAATGGAATATTCATTCTAGTTAAACATACAAAGGAATATATTTAACCCATTTCTGATAAGAATACGAATATAATTATTTTTCTACATGGGGATTATGGGTGGAATATTGTTTATAAATATACATAGGCACATAGTTCACCCAATTTCTGATAAGAATATGTATATAAGTATTTTTTCTAGGGATTATGGGTGAAATAGTGTTTATTAATTTACATAGGAACATATTAAACATATTTCTGATATGAATATGCATAAAATTATTTTTCTACATGGGGATTATAGTTAGAATATTGTTTATAAATATATATAGGAACCTATTTATGCCATTGCTTACAAAAATACGCATATCATTATTTTTCTACATATGGATTATGGGTGGAATATTGTTTATCAATATACATTGTAACCTATTTAACCCATTTCAGTTAACAAAATGCATATAATTAATTTTTTACATGGGGAGTATGGATGAAATATTGTTAATAAATTTACATAGCAACATATTAAACCTATTTCTGATATGAATGTGCATATAATTATATTGGTATATGGGGATTATGGTTTGAATATTGTTTATAAATATACATAGGAACGTATTTAAGCCATTTCTGATAAGAATATGCATATAATTATTTTTCTACATGGGGATTATGGGTGGAATATTGTTTATACATTTACATAGGAACATATTAAACCTATTTCTGATATGAATATGCATAACATTATTTTTCTACATGGGGATTATGGGTGGAATATTGTTTTTAAATATACATAGTAACCTATTTAACCCATTTCTGATAAGTATATGCATGTCATTATTATTCAGTATGGGGATTATAGGTGGAATATTGTTTATAAATATACATAGAAACTGATTTAACCTGATAAGAATATGCACATAATTATTTCTCTACATGGGGATTATGGGTGGAATAATGTTTGTAAATATACATAGTAACCTATTTAACCCATTTCTCATAAGAATATGCATATAATTATTTTTCTACATGGGGATTATGGATGGAATATTGTTTTTAAACATACATAGGAATATATTTATCCAATTTCTTATAAAAATATGCATATAATTATTTTTCTACATATGGATTATGGGTGGAATATTGTTTATAAATATACATAGGAACTTATTTAAGCCATTTCTGATAAGAATATGCATATAATTTTTTTCTACATGGGGATTATTGGTGGAATATTGTTTATATACATACATAGGACCCTATTTAACCAATTTCTGATAAGAATATGCATATAAGTATTTTTCTACATAGGGATTATGGGTGAAATATTGTTTATAAATATACATAGGAACCTAATTAAAGCATTTCTGTTAAGAATATGCATATAATATTTTTTCTGCATGGGGATTATAGTGGGAAATTGTTTAAAAAATATACATAGGAACCTATTTAACCCATTTCTGATAAGAATATGCATATAATTATTTTTCTACATAGGGATTATGAATGGAATATTCATTCTAGTTAAACATGGGGATTATGAATGGAATATTCATTCTAGTTAAACATACAAAGGAATATATTTAACCCATTTCTGATAAGAATACGAATATAATTATTTTTTTACATGGGGATTATGGGTAGAATATTGTTTATAAATATATATAGGCACATAGTTAACCCAATTTCTGATAAGAATATGTATATAAGTATTTTTCTAGGGATTATGGGTGAAATAGTGTGTATTAATTTACATAGGAACATATTAAACATATTTCTGATATGAATATGCATAAAATTATTTTTCTACATGGGGATTATGGGTGGAATATTGTTTATAAATTTACATAGGACACTATTTAACCCATTTCTGATACGAATATGCATATAATTATTTTTCTACATAGGGATTATTGGTGGAATACTGTTTTTAAATATACATAGTAACCTATTTAACCCATTTCTCATAAGAATATGCATATAACTATTTTTTTACATGGGGATTATGAATGGAATATTGTAGTTAAACATACATAGGAATATATTTAACCAATTTCTGATAAGAATATGCATATAAGTATTTTTCTACGTAGTGATGATGGGTGAAATGTTGTTTATAAATATACATAGGGACCTATTTAGCCCATTTCTGATAAGAATATGCATATCATTATTTTTCTACATGGGGATTATGGGTTCTATATTGTTTATAAATATACATAGGACCTATTTAACCAATTTTTTTTCAAGAATATGCATATAATTATTTTTCTACATGGGGATTATAGTTAGAATATTGTTTATAAATATATATAGGAACCTATTTATGCCATTGCTTACAAAAATACGCATATCATTATTTTTCTACATATTGATTATGGGTGGAATATTGTTTATCAATATACATTGTAACCTATTTAACCCATTTCTGTTAACAATATGCTTATAATTATTTTTTTACATGGGGATTATGGATGGCATATTGTTAATAAATTTACATAGCAACATATTAAACCTATTTCTGATATGAATGTGCATATAATTATATTGGTATATGGGGATTATGGGTTGACTAATGTTTATAAATATACATAGGAACGTATTTAAGCCATTTCTGATAAGAATATGGATATAATTATTTTTCTACATGGGGATTATGGGTTGAATATTGTTTATACATTTACATAGGAACATATTAAACCTATTTCTGATATGAATATGCATAACATTATTTTTCTACATGGGGATTATGGGTGGAATATTGTTTATAAATATACATAGTAACCTATTTAACCCATTTCTGATAAGTATATGCATGTCATTATTATTCAGTATGGGGATTATAGGTGGAATATTGTTCATAAATATACATAGGAACTGATTTAACCTGATAAGAATATGCACATAATTATTTCTCTACATGGGGATTATGGGTGGAATAATGTTTGTAAATATACATAGTAACCTATTTAACCCATTTCTCATAAGAATATGCATACAATTATTTTTCTACATGGGGATTATGGATGGAATATTGTTTTTAAACATACATAGGAATATATTTATCCAATTTCTTATAAAAATACGCATATAATTATTTTTCTACATATGGATTATGGGTGGAATATTGTTTATAAATATACATAGGAACGTATTTAAGCCATTTCTGATAAGATTATGCATATAATTTTTTTTCTATATGGGGTTATGGGTGGAATATTGTTTATATACATACATAGGACCCTATTTAAGCAATTTCTGATAAGAATATGCATATAAGTATTTTTCTACACAGGGATTATGGGTGAAATATTGTTTATAAATATACATAGGAACCTAATTAAAGCATTTCTGATAAAATATGCATATAATATTTTTTCTGCATGGGGATTATAGTGGGAAATTGTTTAAAAAATATACATAGGAACCTATTTAACCCATTTCTGATAAGAATATGCATATAATTATTTTTCTACATAGGGATTATGAATGGAATATTCATTCTAGTTAAACATAGGGATTATGAATGGAATATTCATTCTAGTTAAACATACAAAGGAATATTTTTAACCCATTTCTGATAAGAATACGAATATAATTATTTTTCTACATGGGGATTATGGGTGGAATATTGTTTATAAATATACATAGGCACATAGTTAACCCAATTTCTGATAAGAATATGTATATAAGTATTTTTCTATGGATTATGGGTGAAATAGTGTTTATTAATTTACATAGGAACATATTAAACATATTTCTGATATGAATATGCATAAAATTATTTTTCTACATTGGGATTATGGGTGGAATATTGTTTATAAATTTACATAGCAAAATATTAAACCTATTTCTGATATGAATGTGCATATAATTATATCGGTATATGGGGATTATGGGTTGAATATTGTTCATAAATATACATAGGAACGTATTTAAGCCATTTCTGATAAGAATATGCATATAATTATTTTTCTACATGGGGATTATGGGTGGAATATTGTTTATACATTTACATAGGAACATATTAAACCTATTTCTGATATGAATATGCATAACATTATTTTTCTACATGGGGATTATGGGTGGAATATTGTTTATAAATATACATAGTAACCTATTTAACCCATTTCTGATAAGTATATGCATGTCATTATTATTCAGTATGGGGATTATAGGTGGAATATTGTTTATAAATATACATAGGAACTGATTTAACCTGATAAGAATATGCACATAATTATTTCTCTACATGGGGATTATGGGTGGAATAATGTTTGTAAATATACATAGTAACCTATTTAACCCATTTCTCATAAGAATATGCATATAATTATTTTTCTACATGGGGATTATGGATGGAATATTGTTTTTAAACATACATGGGAATAATATATTTATCCAATTTCTTATAAAAATACGCATATAATTATTTTTCTACATATGGATTAAGGGTGGAATATTGTTTATAAATATACATAGGAACGTATTTAAGCCATTTCTGATAAGATTATGCATATAATTTTTTTTCTATATGGGGTTATGGGTGGAATATTGTTTATAAATATACATAGGAACCTAATTAAAGCATTTCTGATAAGAATATGCATATAATTTTTTTTCTACATGGGGATTATTGGTGGAATATTGTTTATATACATACATAGGACCCTATTTAACCAATTTCTGATAAGAATATGCATATAAGTATTTTTCTACACAGGGATTATGGGTGAAATATTGTTTATAAATATACATAGGAACCTAATTAAAGCATTTCTGATAAGAATATGCATATAATATTTTTTCTGCATGGGGATTATAGTGGGAAATTGTTTAAAAAATATACATAGGAACCTATTTAACCCATTTCTGATAAGAATATGCATATAATTATTTTTCTACATAGGGATTATGAATGGAATATTCATTCTAGTTAAACATAGGGATTATGAATGGAATATTCATTCTAGTTAAACATACAAAGGAATATATTTAACCCATTTCTGATAAGAATACGAATATAATCATTTTTCTACATGGGGATTATGGGTGGAATATTGTTTATAAATATACATAGGCACATAGTTAACCCAATTTCTGATAAGAATATGTATATAAGTATTTTTCTAGGGATTATGGGTGAAATAGTGTTTATTAATTTACATAGGAACATGTTAAACATATTTCTGTTATGAATATGCATAAAATTATTTTTCTACATGGGGATTATGGGTGGAATATTGTTTATAAATATACATAGGACGCTATTTAACCCATTTCTGATACAAATATGCATATAATTATTTTTCTACATAGGGATTATTGGTGGAATACTGTTTTTAAATATACATAGTAACCTATTAAACCCATTTCTCATAAGAATATGCATATAACTATTTTTTTTACATGGGGATTATGAATGGAATATTGTAGTTAAACATACATAGGAATATATTTAACCAATTTCTGATAAGAATATACATATAAGTATTTTTCTACGTAGGGATGCATATAATTATATTATATGTGAAATATTGTTTATAAATATACATAGGGACCTATTTAGCCCATTTCTGAGAAGAATATGCATATCATTATTTTTCTACATGGGGATTATGGGTTCAATATTGTTTATAAATATACATAGGACCTATTT
Organism: Aquarana catesbeiana; assembly: GCF_042186555.1. Classification (NCBI taxonomy): domain Eukaryota; kingdom Metazoa; phylum Chordata; class Amphibia; order Anura; family Ranidae; genus Aquarana; species Aquarana catesbeiana. Next base: position 533,342,561 of record NC_133325.1, on the reverse strand, counting down.
AACCAATTTTCTATTAAGAATATGCATATAATTATTTTTCTACATGGGGATTATAGTTAGAAAATTGTTTATAAATATATATAGGAACCTATTTATGCCATTGCTTACAAAAATACGCATATCATTATTTTTCTACATATGGATTATGGGTGGAATATTGTTTATCAATATACATTGTAACCTTTTTAACCCATTTCTGTTAACAATGTGCATATAATTATTTTTTTACATGGGGATTATGGATGGAATATTGTTTATAAATTTACATAGCAACATATTAAACCTATTTCTGATATGAATGTGCATCTAATCATATTGCTATATGTGGATTATGGGTTGAATATTGTTTATAAATATACATAGGAACGCGTTTAAGCCATTTCTGATAAGAATATGCATATAATTATTTTTCTACATGGGGATTATGGGTGGAATATTTTTAATACATTTACTTAGAAACATATTAAACCTATTTCTGATATGAATATGCATAACATTATTTTTCTACATGGGGATTATGGGTGGAATATTGTTTATAAATATACATAGTAACCCATTTAACCCATTTCTCATAAGAATATGCATATAATTATTTTTCTACATGGGGATTATGGATGGAATATTGTTGTTAAACATACATAGGAATATATTTATCCCATTTATCCCATTTCTTATAAAAATACACATATAATTATTTTTCTACATTTGGATAATGGGTGGAATATTGTTTATAAATATACATAGGAACCTAATTAAAGAATTTCTGATAAGAATATGCATATAATTTATTTCTACATGGGGATTATTGGTGGAATATTGTTTATATACATACATAGGACCCTATTTAACCAATTTGTGATAAGAATATGCATATAAGTATTTTTCTACATAGGGATTATGGGTGAAATATTGTTTATAAATATACATAGGAACCTAATTAGGAATATATTAAACCCATTTCTGATAAGAATATGAATATAATTATTTTTCTACATGTGGATTGTTTGTGGAATATTGTTTATAAATATACATAGGAACGTATTTAAGCCATTTCTGATAAGAATATGCATATAATTATATTTCTACATGGGGATTATGGGTTGAATATTGTTTATACATTTACATAGGAACATATTAAACCTATTTCTGATATGAATATGCATAACATTATTTTTCTACATGGGGATTATGGGTGGAATATTGTTTATAAATATACATAGTAACCTATTTAACCCATTTCTGATAAGTATATGCATATAATTATTTTTCAGTATGGGGATTATAGGTGGAATATTGTTTATAAATATACATAGGAACTGATTTAACCCATTTCTGGTAAGAACATGCATATAATTATTTTCTACATAGGGATTAATGGCGGAATACTGTTTTTAAATATACATAGTAACTTTTTAAGCCATTTCTCATAAGAATATACATATAATTATTTTTCTACATGGGGATTATGGATGGAATATTGTTTCTTAAACATACATAAGAATATATTTATCCAATTTATTATAAAAATACACATATAATTATTTTGCTACATATGGATTATGGGTGGAATATTGTTTATAAATATACATAGGAACGTATTTAAGCCATTTCTGATAAGAATATGCATATAATTATTTTTCTACATGGGGATTATGGGTGGAATATTGTTTATACATTTACATAGGAACATATTAAACCTATTTCTGATATGAATATGCATAACATTATTGTTCTACATGGGGATTATGGGTGGAATATAGTTTATAAATATACATAGTATCCTATTTAACCCATTTCTGATAAGAATATGCACATAATTAGTTCTCTACATGGGAATTATGGGTGGAATAATGTTTGTAAATATACATAGTAACCTATTTAACCCATTTCTCATAAGAATATGCATATAATTATTTTTCTACATGGGGATTATGGATGGAATATTGTTTTTAAACATACATAGGAATATATTTATCCAATTTCTTATAAAAATACGCATATAATTATTTTTCTACATATGGATTATGGGTGGAATATTGTTTATAAATATACATAGGAACGTATTTAAGCCATTTCTGATAAGATTATGCATATAATTTTTTTTCTATATGGGGTTATGGGTGGAATATTGTTTATAAATATACATAGGAACCTAATTAAAGCATTTCTGATAAGAATATGCATATAATTTTTTTTCTACATGGGGATTATTGGTGGAATATTGTTTATATACATACATAGGACCCTATTTAATCAATTTCTGATAAGAATATGCATATAAGTATTTTTCTACACAGGGATTATGGGTGAAATATTGTTTATAAATATACATAGGAACCTAATTAAAGCATTTCTGATAAGAATATGCATATAATATTTTTTCTGCATGGGGATTATAGTGGGAAATTGTTTAAAAAATATACATAGGATCCTATTTAACCCATTTCTGATAAGAATATGCATATAATTATTTTTCTACATAGGGATTATGAATGGAATATTCATTCTAGTTAAACATAGGGATTATGAATGGAATATTCATTCTAGTTAAACATACAAAGGAATATATTTAACCCATTTCTGATAAGAATACGAATATAATTATTTTTCTACATGGGGATTATGGGTGGAATATTGTTTATAAATATACATAGGCACATAGTTAACCCAATTTCTGATAAGAATATGTATATAAGTATTTTTCTAGGGATTATGGGTGGAATAGTGTTTATTAATTTACATAGGAACATATTAAACATATTTCTGTTATGAATATGCATAAAATTATTTTTCTACATGGGGATTATGGGTGGAATATTGTTTATAAATATACATAGGACGCTATTTAACCCATTTCTGATACAAATATGCATATAATTATTTTTCTACATAGGGATTATTGGTGGAATACTGTTTTTAAATATACATAGTAACCTATTAAACCCATTTCTCATAAGAATATGCATATAACTATTTTTTTACATGGGGATTATGAATGGAATATTGTAGTTAAACATACATAGGAATATATTTAACCAATTTCTGATAAGAATATGCATATAAGTATTTTTCTACATAGGGATGATGGGTGAAATATTGTTTATAAATATACATAGGGACCTATTTAGCCCATTTCTGATAAGAATATGCATATCATTATTTTTCTACATGGGGATTATGGGTTCAATATTGTTTATAAATATACATAGGACCTATTTAACCAATTTTCTATTAAGAATATGCATATAATTATTTTTCTACATGGGGATTATAGTTAGAATATTGTTTATAAATATATATAGGAACCTATTTATGCCATTGCTTACAAAAATACGCATATCATTATTTTTCTACATATGGATTATGGGTGGAATATTGTTTATCAATATACATTGTAACCTATTTAACCCATTTCTGTTAACAATATGCATATAATTATTTTTTTACATGGGGATTATGGATGGAATATTGTTTATAAATTTACATAGGAACATATTAAACCTATTTCTGATATGAATATGCATAACATTATTTTTCTACATGGGGATTATGGGTGGAATATTGTTTATAAATATACATAGTAACCTATTTAACCCATTTCTCATAAGAATATGCATATAATTATTTTTCTACATGGGGATTATGGATGGAATTTTGTTGTTAAACATACATAGGAATATATTTATCCCATTTATCCCATTTCTTATAAAAATACACATATAATTATTTTTCTACATTTGGATTATGGGTGGCATATTGTTTATAAATATACTTAGGAACCTAATTAAAGAATTTCTGATAAGAATATGCATATAATTTATTTCTACATGGGGATTATTGGTGGAATATTGTTTATATACATACATAGGACCCTATTTAACCAATTTGTGATAAGAATATGCATATAAGTATTTTTCTACATAGGGATTATGGGTGAAATATTGTTTATAAATATACATAGGAACCTAATTAGGAATATATTAAACCCATTTCTGATAAGAATATGAATATAATTATTTTTCTACATGTGGATTGTTTGTGGAATATTGTTTATAAATATACATAGGAACGTATTTAAGCCATTTCTGATAAGAATATGCATATAATTATATTTCTACATGGGGATTATGGGTGGAATATTGTTTATACATTTACATAGGAACATATTAAACCTATTTCTGATATGAATATGCATAACATTATTTTTCTACATGGGGATTATGGGTGGAATATTGTTTATAAATATACATAGTAACCTATTTAACCCATTTCTGATAAGTATATGCATATAATTATTTTTCAGTATGGGGATTATAGGTGGAATATTGTTTATAAATATACATAGGAACTGATTTAACCCATTTCTGGTAAGAACATGCATATAATTATTTTCTACATAGGGATTAATGGCGGAATACTGTTTTTAAATATACATAGTAACTTTTTAACCCATTTCTCATAAGAATATACATATAATTATTTTTCTACATGGGGATTATGGATGGAATATTGTTTCTTAAACATACATAGGAATATATTTATCCAATTTCTTATAAAAATACACATATAATTATTTTGCTACATATGGATTATGGGTGGAATATTGTTTATAAATATACATAGGAACGTATTTAAGCCATTTCTGATAAGAATATGCATATAATTATTTTTCTACATGGGGATTATGGGTGGAATATTGTTTATACATTTACATAGGAACATATTAAACCTATTTCTGATATGAATATGCATAACATTATTTTTCTACATGGGGATTATGGGTGGAATATTGTTTATAAATATACATAGTAACCTAATTAACCCATTTCTGATAAGAATATGCACACAATTATTTCTCTACATGGGGATTATGGGTGGAATAATGTTTGTAAATATACATAGTAACCTATTTAACCCATTTCTCATAAGAATATGCATATAATTATTTTTCTACATGGGGATTATGGATGGAATATTGTTTTTAAACATACATAGGAATATATTTATCCAATTTCTTATAAAAATACGCATATAATTATTTTTCTACATATGGATTATGGGTGGAATATTGTTTATAAATATACATAGGAACTTATTTAAGCCATTTCTGATAAGAATATGCATATAATTTTTTTCTACATGGGGATTATTGGTGGAATATTGTTTATATACATACATAGGACCCTATTTAACCAATTTCTGATAAGAATATGCATATAAGTATTTTTCTACATAGGGATTATGGGTGAAATATTGTTTATAAATATACATAGGAACCTAATTAAAGCATTTCTGTTAAGAATATGCATATAATATTTTTTCTGCATGGGGATTATAGTGGGAAATTGTTTAAAAAATATACATAGGAACCTATTTAACCCATTTCTGATAAGAATATGCATATAATTATTTTTCTACATAGGGATTATGAATGGAATATTCATTCTAGTTAAACATGGGGATTATGAATGGAATATTCATTCTAGTTAAACATACAAAGCAATATATTTAACCCATTTCTGATAAGAATACGAATATAATTATTTTTTTACATGGGGATTATGGGTGGAATATTGTTTATAAATATATATAGGCACATAGTTAACCCAATTTCTGATAAGAATATGTATATAAGTATTTTTCTAGGGATTATGGGTGAAATAGTGTGTATTAATTTACATAGGAACATATTAAACATATTTCTGATATGAATATGCATAAAATTATTTTTCTACATGGGGATTATGGGTGGAATATTGTTTATAAATTTACATAGGACGCTATTTAACCCATTTCTGATACGAATATGCATATAATTATTTTTCTACATAGGGATTATTGGTGGAATACTGTTTTTAAATATACATAGTAACCTATTTAACCCATTTCTCATAAGAATATGCATATAACTATTTTTTTACATGGGGATTATGAATGGAATATTGTAGTTAAACATACATAGGAATATATTTAACCAATTTCTGATAAGAATATGCATATAAGTATTTTTCTACGTAGGGATGAAGGGTGAAATATTGTTTATAAATATACATAGGGACCTATTTAGCCCATTTCTGATAAGAATATGCATATCATTATTTTTCTACATGGGGATTATGGGTTCTATATTGTTTATAAATATACATAGGACCTATTTAACCAATTTTTTTTTAAGAATATGCATATAATTATTTTTCTACATGGGGATTATAGTTAGAATATTGTTTATAAATATATATAGGAACCTATTTATGCCATTGCTTACAAAAATACGCATATCATTATTTTTCTACATATTGATTATGGGTGGAATATTGTTTATCAATATACATTGTAACCTATTTAACCCATTTCTGTTAACAATATGCTTATAATTATTTTTTTATATGGGGATTATGGATGGCATATTGTTAATAAATTTACATAGCAACATATTAAACCTATTTCTGATATGAATGTGCATATAATTATATTGGTATATGGGGATTATGGGTTGAATATTGTTTATAAATATAAATAGGAACGTATTTAAGCCATTTCTGATAAGAATATGCATATAATTATTTTTCTACATGGGGAATAATCCTATAATAATCCTATAATAATAATATGGGTTGAATATTGTTTATACATTTACATAGGAACATATTAAACCTATTTCTGATATGAATATGCATAACATTATTTTTCTACATGGGGATTATGGGTGGAATATTGTTTATAAATATACATAGTAACCTATTTAACCCATTTCTGATAAGTATATGCATGTCATTATTATTCAGTATGGGGATTATAGGTGGAATATTGTTCATAAATATACATAGGAACTGATTTAATCTGATAAGTATATGCACATAATTATTTCTCTACATGGGGATTATGGGTGGAATAATGTTTGTAAATATACATAGTAACCTATTTAACCCATTTCTCATAAGAATATGCATATAATTATTTTTCTACATGGGGATTATGGATGGAATATTGTTTTTAAACATACATAGGAATATATTTATCCAATTTCTTATAAAAATACGCATATAATTATTTTTCTACATATGGATTATGGGTGGAATATTGTTTATAAATATACATAGGAACGTATTTAAGCCATTTCTGATAAGATTATGCATATAATTTTTTTTCTATATGGGGTTATGGGTGGAATATTGTTTATAAACATACATAGGAACCTAATTAAAGCATTTCTGATAAGAATATGCATATAATTTTTTTTCTACATGGGGATTATTGGTGGAATATTGTTTATATACATACATAGGACCCTATTTTTTTTTTTTTTAAATTGTTTATTTAGGACAAGAACACGGCCCACATGGGCCCACAGATACATAAATATACATTCGTCTGAACATATACATAGTATAGTATCATGGTATAAATTCTTACAAAATTCTTATTCACCAGGACAATATCCAGCTTGTCAATCTAAGACCATATATCAGTTCTTATATGACTATAGTGAGTTGAACCATAGGGTCGAAGTGTACGTGAGACAACTTACACTGCTGGTTCCCATTGCGCCGGTCCTCTATTTTCTATATTAATTAGGAATAGAAATTAAAAGAGATTGAGGGTAGAGTGACAGAGAGGAGAAGGAAGAGAGAAAGAAGTGAAGGAGAGTGTAGGGGGAGGGGGGGGTGGAGAGAACGGGGGAAAGTTAGGGAGGTAGGGGGGGGCAGGGGGGGAAGGGACAGGGTAAGGTTCCCGCGAGCATGTGGGCCCACATATTATCCATAGCTCGAATAATCACGGCTCCGTTCTCAGGATGCTGGTGACACTGCTTACGTGTCCGTGCACTCACCGGGTCGCGTCTACGTCTCTCAAAGATTGACCCGCCGCCGAGTACACAAACATCGTCCATAATTGCCATGTCTTAGAGAATGCTTCTTCCCTATGTTGTGCTGTATGGATCAGGTCCTCCATTTGCCTTATGTCTTCTACCTTGCCAAGCCACATGTCAATAGTCGGTGGTGTGGTGAGTTTCCAGCAAAGAGGTATGCAAGCTCTGGCTGCATCTAACAGATGTCGTATGACTGATCGTTTGTATACTTTGTCTGGTATGTCAGTGGCGTGTAGTAGAAAGAGCGCCGGATCTTTTGGGATTATCCTGTCTGTAAACAGTTGTATCGTCTCATGTACGACCTTCCAGAACCGTGAGAGCTTAGGGCATGACCAGAATATGTGTAACAGGGTTCCCTTGTCTCTCAGACATCTCCAGCACTCTTCTGATGTGGTAGGGAATATTTTATGTAAGAGTGTCGGGGTTCTGTACCACCTAGAAAGAACCTTGTAGTTTGTTTCTTGGATTTTAGCGCAGATGGAAGACTTGTGTGTGAAGCGAAGAATGCGTTGTCTCTGTGTGAGGTTGAAGCTACAACCCAATTCTTCTTCCCACATGGTCAGACCCGGGGGTATGTAGTCTGAGGGGGGTGTGATCAGGAGGCTGTACATTAGTGATGTTGTATGTGGTAGAGTACCTGTGTTAGAGCAGATTTCTTCTAGGGTTGTGAGTCCTTGATCTTCGTCTGCGGGGGGTGTAATGGAGTGGAGGAAGTGTCCGAGTTGAAGGGCACGCATAAAATCCAGGCGAAATAACCCTTGCGGGCTTGATAGTTCCGTGTATGTTTTCCAAACCCCGCCTGAGCTGAAATGTAGGGCCGAATGTATTCCAGTTTCCCCTAATAACCGAAAGACTCTATCTTGTAATCCAGGGGTGAATAGGGGATGTCCTATAATTGGGACTAGGGGTGAGTTTCGAGATGAGATGTGTGGTTTAGAGATTAATTTAGCGCAGATTCTGGCTGTGTTGCCTATCAGAGGATGTTGTTTGAGTTCTCTAGGTAGACTAGAGTAGCACCATGGTGTACCTCCTAACGGGATACTGGTGTGGGATTGCTCAAGATGGGTCCATAATTTAGTCTCTCTGTGTCTACGCCAGTCTATGAGTCTGCCCAGGTGTATTGCTTGGTGGTAGAGGCGTATGTCGGGTATCGCTAACCCCCCGTGCGATTTGGGGAGGACAAGTAATTTGTGAGGCAGTCGGGGTTTTTTCTTAGCCCATATGAATTCAGTAAATATTATTTGAATTTGCTTGAAAAAACCGGGGGGAATACGTATCGGAATGGCCTGCATTAGGTATAATATTTTGGGCAAAATAGACATTTTCAGGATGTTACCACGTCCCAACCAGGAGTGAAGGCCCGATTGCCAAGTATTCAGCAGAGTTTTAATTTTTGTAATTAGTGGGGGAAAGTTCACTTCATACAGCTTTGCCATTGTTTGGGGGATATACGTGCCCAGATATTTTAGGGCTTTGTCTGTCCACTTCAGTTTAAAACTGGCTTTAATGGGCTTGAGCATTGAATCAGGGATACCTACGCTCATAGCTTCTGATTTGGCCCAATTAATTTTTAGGTAGGCTAGGGATCCGTATTCGGAGAATTCTTTTAGCAAGTTTGGAAGGGATATCATTGGGTTTGTTAATGAAAACATCAAATCATCAGCGTATGCTGAAATTTTGTATTGAGTATCGTCTAAGATAAGGCCGGTAATGTCCGGGTTTAGTCTTATGTGGCAGAGGAATGGTTCCAATGATAATGCAAAAAGAAGGGGGGAAAGTGGGCAGCCCTGTCTTGTGCCATTCGAAATCTGGAAAACATCGGACGTTACTCCGTTCACCCTTACTCTAGCCGTCGGTGCTGCGTATATTGCTGAAATCCAGTTTAACATGGATTCGCCCAGGCCAATGTATTTCAATGTGGAGAGCATAAACGACCAATTTACCCGGTCAAATGCTTTTTCAGCATCTGTACTGAGCAAGACCATCGGTGTGGCTGTCTTAGTGGCGTGATAAAGCAGGTTCAGGACCTTAGTAGTGTTGTCCCTCGCTTCTCTGGTAGGGACGAATCCCACCTGGTCTAGGTGTATTAAGCTGGTTATGTGTTGTTGTAGTCTAGTGGCCAGGATTTTCGTGAAAAGCTTCAGATCTGTGTTTAGTAGGGATATAGGACGGTAACTACCACATTGAGTCGGGTCTTTATCTTCTTTGTGGATTACAGTTATTTGGGCCTGTAGTGTGTCATTGTGTAGTAGTTTCCCTTTGCCTAGGTCATTAAATAGTTTAACTAGGTATTGTCCTAATGATGGGAGTAGTGTCTTGTAATATTGGAGTGTGAGTCTGTCAGGTCCGGGAGCTTTCCCTTGCTTAGTATTTTTTATCGCCATTTGTATGTCTGTCAGCGTAATAGGTTCGTCCAGTATGTCTCTCGTCTCAGTCGATAGGGATGGCATTTTGGAGTTCGCAAGGTATTCTGCTATTTTCTCTGGAGAAGGTTGAGTCATGTTTAAGTTATATAGGTTTTCGTAGTATGATCTAAATTCATGCGTGATTTGTTGGGGCAAGGCAGCTCTTCGTCCCGTAGGAGAGTTAATGTGTGGGATGTATGATGCCGTGTTTTGTGCTTTAAGGGACTGGGCTAGAAGTCTGCCACACTTGTTGCCCGATTCGTATATCTTTTTCCGGGATATCTGTAGAGCTGCCTTAGCTTTGAATTGGAGTAGGTCTGTTATTTGCATGCGTATCATATCAAGTTCGCTTCCCAGGGGTCTGGTCGGCGTTGTTTTATGGGCAGATTCTAGTTTATGGAGTTTGTCAAACAGTGATGCTAATTGCGCTGACTTTTGTTTTTTCACTCTTGACCCGTGCTTAATAAGCACTCCGCGGATCACTGCTTTATGTGCTTCCCATGTTAGGCCAAAGTCACTCTCTTCTAAGGTGTTAGTGTGAAAGTAGTGTGAAATCTCTTTTGTGATGTCTGCTATTATGGCTGGGTCTTGTAAAAGACTTTCATTTAATCTCCAGGGTTTCCTTTGACCCTTGAAATAGTCTGTGAGGTCGTATTGCATGGACACTGGGGCATGATCGGACCATGTAATGGAACCGATGGCTGTGTTTTTGACAGCCCGGAGTTGGTTGTGTGGGACTAGGAGAAAGTCAATACGAGAATACACCTGGTGTGGACGGGAGAAGAAAGTGTAGTCTCGTTCCCCAGGGTGAGAGAGGCGCCAGGTGTCTATTAGCTGTGCCGTATGGAGGGCTAGGGACATTTCTCTGAGGGTTCCACGTGTGACGGAGGAAGAGCCTGTCGAGGTATCTTCTGCCGGGATTAAGGGGATGTTAAGATCACCTCCTACAATCAATTGGCCCTCAGAGAAATTCTGTAGTGTTTTGAGATGTCGTTTCATGAATGTGTCTTGGTGTTCATTTGGGGCGTGAAAATTAGCGATGGTTACTTTGGTGCTACCTATCAGGCCTTTTATAAAAAGGAACCTGCCTGCCTGGTCTGACTTTTTGTCCACCAATGTCCACGGTATAGATGCGGAAATCTGGATAGATACCCCCCTGGATTTAGCGGCTATGTGGGTGGAGTGATATGCAGTCGGGTAGTACCTATTTTTTAGAATTGGGAACTTGTCTTCCCTGAAGTGTGTCTCTTGTATGAGAACTATGTCGGCTTTCATGTGTCTCATTTCATTTAGAAGCATTCTCCGTTTTTCCGGGACGTTCAGTCCCTTTGCATTAAGGGTGACCACATTGAGTACCCCCATGTCCGCGAGAACCAATAACAGGTATGGGGGGGGATGGAGGGGGGGGGGGAAGGCGGGGGGGAGGAAAGGAGGTTAATTAGAAAGGGGGGAAAAGTTTAGAAAGAGGCAAAGGCCCACTTTGTTTGCAACAGGCGCCGAGAAGGAAGGTCCTCCCGGAAACCCAAAACAAAGAGTGGGTAGTTACTATAAACTGAAGTTATTCTTCCACGCACACCAGAATTAACTGGGTGTAGTCGTTTTCCTAAGTGGGGAAGTGTCAAGCCAAGGCCTCGGAAGGAGGGCTGTGTCCTCCCCAAGCCCCCGGATCTATGATATAATTGGTACTCCAGGTAAACAAAACTTTAACTCTCGGAGCATATCTAAAAACTAAAACTGTGAAGTTATGTGTGAGCATACTTACTGTGTGACATGAGCCACACTGTAATCATCAAATGCTAACGGTAAACTAGCAGTCTATAATCAACCGTGTGAAACTTCCATTTCTACTCAACTATTTGGGTTATGAACCCGCTTAACCAGCAAACACACCCTGCATGAATGTAATAGTGGTGGTAGAGCCTCTCTGATGATCTTCAGCATACCCCTTACAAATGTTGTTTTTACAGGTGATGGCTGTCGGTAATATTCCAGCGATGCAAAGACTGCGCGTTGTGCTGCCGGTTTCAGGAGCAGAAAACATGTTATTTACTGCATCACCACTGCAGTCAGTGCCCCGCACAGCCTTCATCTCTCCATCTAATTTACGACACAATTTACGACACAATTTGTACGGGTTAACATCTACTTACATATCATATGTGCCCTGCTATTTAGAAGCATTGCCATACTCCCCAACAAGCACCCCCGTACCAAGTCCCCCCCCCCCCTCCCCCCGAGAGGAAAGCCAGCAACCCCCATGTCTCCCAAGGCTGGCATGCATCTCCGTAAAACCACCGAACTTGTTTGTTGCCAATAGATCCTGCAGTGTGATAACGTTCCCATTGCGGCCATCCGCAACCCCCCCTGCTGGTCAGGAGTAATCAATATGTCCTTTTTTCACTGCTTATTTCAACAACAGGGTGGATGAGAGGCGGGGGGTGGGGGGTGTAGGACAAACATAACCCCCATGCATATCGTCAGTTCAGATGAAAATCCAGGGCGGGGGGGGGGGGCCCGCCAGGTAGGCCCCAGAAACTTTCCAGTCTCCCCATAGACATCTCCCGGGCCTATTTTGTCCCTTGCTGTGTCCAACCGGGGGGGGTTAGGTGGTTCAAGAATAACCCTGGCAGTCACGTAAACGGGGCATATCATGCCACAAGGGGCAGGGGAGCAGGCTCAGCCCGACCACACGCAGGGGTGCAAGGGACATCCGGCGGCTTACAAACCGCCTGGATCAGGTAGGAATGCCAACTGTTTCGGGGACCACCGAGCAAGTGGGTGTAGAATGCCCAACTATAACTGACAAAGGGAGTAGGTGTGTGGTAAACACAATGTCCACGGTTACTTACAGTAGACTCAAGACTCACGTGCACCGTTATCTGATCTGATGCGGGATCTTCCTCGGGACCTCTGTGAGCGGGTAGACGGGTTGATTCTGCTCATGTTCGGGCCCGAGCGGCCGGTCGGGCGTGGGATTCTCGATAGCCAATTCGGGATCTGGATCGGATCTGCCCCCATGAAGTCGAAAAGGGACGGTAGGTCTGCCGGGGTGCGTAGTGTGTACTGGGCCCGATCATTACGGAAAGTCACTGCGAGCGGGTAGCCCCATCTGTACGTGCAGCCATGTCTCCTTGCTAGTTCCAAGATGGGCTTCAGCATGGTGCGGCGCTGTAACGTAGCCCTCGACAGGTCAGGCAAAATTTGGATGCGGGCCCCGTCGAAATCTATCTCTCCCTGGTCCCATGCTTTTCTGAGCAGAGTCTCCTTCTGTGCAAAGCGGTGAATGCGACAAAGAACGTCCCGCGGTCTGGCTGGGTCAGAGGATTTTGGGCCTAGGGTGCGGTGGATCCTGTCGATCTCCAGGTGTGGTGGCGGTTGGTCCAGTAAGCTCTGGAAGATCGCCGTCGCCGCCAGGTCCTCCGGTCCCGTGGCCTCTGGTATCCCCCGTAGCCGCAGGTTGTTACGGCGGCTACGGTCCTCCAATTCCTCCAGGTGGAGCTGCATGTCTTGTGCTTCCAGGGTGTGCGTCTGCTGTGAGCGCTCCATCGCCTGCATCCTCACCTCCAGGGCAGCAATCTTAGATTCGCCCGAGGTGACTCGGGTTTCCACATTTTGTAAGTCATCCCTTACTTCTTGGATGTCTTTCCTGTGTGCCTCCTCAATCCTCAGGATCATAGTTTCGAAGTCCGCTCTCGTGGGTAGGGCCTCCAGGTCTGCTCTTGTGGGGAGAGCCCTGAGCATGCTGCGGAGGTCGTCTTCCAGGATGAGTTGGCTGCTCGGGTGTCTCTCCATCTCTGTGCAGAGTAAGGCTGGCGTGCCCGTAAGGAGTAAGGGCGTTGGGTTCTGTGTGGAGGAAGCCATCGGAGTTTCCGCGCAGCGCGGAGGAGTTTTGGGCCCACGTGGCGCGGCAGCTACGGTGCCGGGAGATCGGTCCGCCTGACCTCTGAAAAAATGTGGGATGCCCGTCTGTGTGGTCCGGTGGTGGGTTCCCCGGGACGACGATCTCGTTCTGTATCGTTTGGGGTTGCTCATGCCGTGGTTGCTGGAGAAAAAAGGCGTTTTGTGATCCGTGCAGGCCGAGTTGGACAGGGAGCTCCTCCAAAGCACGTCTTCACTCGGCCATAGCTAAGCCACGCCCCCATAGGACCCTATTTAAGCAATTTCTGATAAGAATATGCATATAAGTATTTTTCTACACAGGGATTATGGGTGAAATATTGTTTATAAATATACATAGGAACCTAATTAAAGCATTTCTGATAAAATATGCATATAATATTTTTTCTGCATGGGGATTATAGTGGGAAATTGTTTAAAAAATATACATAGGAACCTATTTAACCCATTTCTGATAAGAATATGCATATAATTATTTTTCTACATAGGGATTATGAATGGAATATTCATTCTAGTTAAACATAGGGATTATGAATGGAATATTCATTCTAGTTAAACATACAAAGGAATATTTTTAACCCATTTCTGATAAGAATACGAATATAATTATTTTTCTACATGGGGATTATGGGTGGAATATTGTTTATAAATATACATAGGCACATAGTTAACCCAATTTCTGATAAGAATATGTATATAAGTATTTTTCTATGGATTATGGGTGAAATAGTGTTTATTAATTTACATAGGAACATATTAAACATATTTCTGATATGAATATGCATAAAATTATTTTTCTACATTGGGATTATGGGTGGAATATTGTTTATAAATTTACATAGCAACATATTAAACCTATTTCTGATATGAATGTGCATATAATTAAATCGGTATATGGGGATTATGGGTTGAATATTGTTCATAAATATACATAGGAACGTATTTAAGCCATTTCTGATAAGAATATGCATATAATTATTTTTCTACATGGGGATTATGGGTGGAATATTGTTTATACATTTACATAGGAACATATTAAACCTATTTCTGATATGAATATGCATAACATTATTTTTCTACATGGGGATTATGGGTGGAATATTGTTTATAAATATACATAGTAACCTATTTAACCCATTTCTGATAAGTATATGCATGTCATTATTATTCAGTATGGGGATTATAGGTGGAATATTGTTTATAAATATACATAGGAACTGATTTAACCTGATAAGAATATGGACATAATTATTTCTCTACATGGGGATTATGGGTGGAATAATGTTTGTAAATATACATAGTAACCTATTTAACCCATTTCTCATAAGAATATGCATATAATTATTTTTCTACATGGGGATTATGGATGGAATATTGTTTTTAAACATACATAGGAATATATTTATCCAATTTCTTATAAAAATACGCATATAATTATTTTTCTACATATGGATTATGGGTGGAATATTGTTTATAAATATACATAGGAACGTATTTAAGCCATTTCTGATAAGATTATGCATATAATTTTTTTTCTATATGGGGTTATGGGTGGAATATTGTTTATAAATATACATAGGAACCTAATTAAAGCATTTCTGATAAGAATATGCATATAATTTTTTTTCTACATGGGGATTATTGGTGGAATATTGTTTATATACATACATAGGACCCTATTTAATCAATTTCTGATAAGAATATGCATATAAGTATTTTTCTACACAGGGATTATGGGTGAAATATTGTTTATAAATATACATAGGAACCTAATTAAAGCATTTCTGATAAGAATATGCATATAATATTTTTTCTGCATGGGGATTATAGTGGGAAATTGTTTAAAAAATATACATAGGATCCTATTTAACCCATTTCTGATAAGAATATGCATATAATTATTTTTCTACATAGGGATTATGAATGGAATATTCATTCTAGTTAAACATAGGGATTATGAATGGAATATTAATTCTAGTTAAACATACAAAGGAATATATTTAACCATTTCTGATAAGAATACGAATATAATTATTTTTCTACATGGGGATTATGGGTGGAATATTGTTTATAAATATACATAGGCACATAGTTAACCCAATTTCTGATAAGAATATGTATATAAGTATTTTTCTAGGGATTATGGGTGGAATAGTGTTTATTAATTTACATAGGAACATATTAAACATATTTCTGTTATGAATATGCATAAAATTATTTTTCTACATGGGGATTATGGGTGGAATATTGTTTATAAATATACATAGGACGCTATTTAACCCATTTCTGATACAAATATGCATATAATTATTTTTCTACATAGGGATTATTGGTGGAATACTGTTTTTAAATATACATAGTAACCTATTAAACCCATTTCTCATAAGAATATGCATATAACTATTTTTTTACATGGGGATTATGAATGGAATATTGTAGTTAAACATACATAGGAATATATTTAACCAATTTCTGATAAGAATATGCATATAAGTATTTTTCTACATAGGGATGATGGGTGAAATATTGTTTATAAATATACATAGGGACCTATTTAGCCCATTTCTGATAAGAATATGCATATCATTATTTTTCTACATGGGGATTATGGGTTCAATATTGTTTATAAATATACATAGGACCTATTTAACCAATTTTCTATTAAGAATATGCATATAATTATTTTTCTACATGGGGATTATAGTTAGAATATTGTTTATAAATATATATAGGAACCTATTTATGCCATTGCTTACAAAAATACGCATATCATTATTTTTCTACATGTGGATTATGGGTGGAATATTGTTTATCAATATACATTGTAACCTATTTAACCCATTTCTGTTAACAATATGCATATAATTATTTTTTTACATGGGGATTATGGATGGAATATTGTTTATAAATTTACATAGGAACATATTAAACCTATTTCTGATATGAATATGCATAACATTATTTTTCTACATGGGGATTATGGGTGGAATATTGTTTATAAATATACATAGTAACCTATTTAACCCATTTCTCATAAGAATATGCATATAATTATTTTTCTACATGGGGATTATGAATGGAATATTGTAGTTAAACATACATAGGAATATATTTAACCAATTTCTGATAAGAATATGCATATAAGTATTTTTCTACGTAGGGATGATGGGTGAAATATTGTTTATAAATATACATAGGGACCTATTTAGCCCATTTCTGATAAGAATATGCATATCATTATTTTTCTACATGGGGATTATGGGTTCTATATTGTTTATAAATATACATAGGACCTATTTAACCAATTTTTTTTTAAGAATATGCATATAATTATTTTTCTACATGGGGATTATAGTTAGAATATTGTTTATAAATATATATAGGAACCTATTTATGCCATTGCTTACAAAAATACGCATATCATTATTTTTCTACATATTGATTATGGGTGGAATATTGTTTATCAATATACATTGTAACCTATTTAACCCATTTCTGTTAACAATATGCTTATAATTATTTTTTTATATGGGGATTATGGATGGCATATTGTTAATAAATTTACATAGCAACATATTAAACCTATTTCTGATATGAATGTGCATATAATTATATTGGTATATGGGGATTATGGGTTGAATATTGTTTATAAATATAAATAGGAACGTATTTAAGCCATTTCTGATAAGAATATGCATATAATTATTTTTCTACATGGGGAATAATCCTATAATAATCCTATAATAATAATATGGGTTGAATATTGTTTATACATTTACATAGGAACATATTAAACCTATTTCTGATATGAATATGCATAACATTATTTTTCTACATGGGGATTATGGGTGGAATATTGTTTATAAATATACATAGTAACCTATTTAACCCATTTCTGATAAGTATATGCATGTCATTATTATTCAGTATGGGGATTATAGGTGGAATATTGTTCATAAATATACATAGGAACTGATTTAACCTGATAAGTATATGCACATAATTATTTCTCTACATGGGGATTATGGGTGGAATAATGTTTGTAAATATACATAGTAACCTATTTAACCCATTTCTCATAAGAATATGCATATAATTATTTTTCTACATGGGGATTATGGATGGAATATTGTTTTTAAACATACATAGGAATATATTTATCCAATTTCTTATAAAAATACGCATATAATTATTTTTCTACATATGGATTATGGGTGGAATATTGTTTATAAATATACATAGGAACGTATTTAAGCCATTTCTGATAAGATTATGCATATAATTTTTTTTCTATATGGGGTTATGGGTGGAATATTGTTTATAAACATACATAGGAACCTAATTAAAGCATTTCTGATAAGAATATGCATATAATTTTTTTTCTACATGGGGATTATTGGTGGAATATTGTTTATATACATACATAGGACCCTATTTAAGCAATTTCTGATAAGAATATGCATATAAGTATTTTTCTACACAGGGATTATGGGTGAAATATTGTTTATAAATATACATAGGAACCTAATTAAAGCATTTCTGATAAAATATGCATATAATATTTTTTCTGCATGGGGATTATAGTGGGAAATTGTTTAAAAAATATACATAGGAACCTATTTAACCCATTTCTGATAAGAATATGCATATAATTATTTTTCTACATAGGGATTATGAATGGAATATTCATTCTAGTTAAACATAGGGATTATGAA
The DNA here is from genome assembly GCF_042186555.1 of Aquarana catesbeiana. Taxonomy (NCBI): domain Eukaryota; kingdom Metazoa; phylum Chordata; class Amphibia; order Anura; family Ranidae; genus Aquarana; species Aquarana catesbeiana. The sequence goes on along the minus strand of NC_133325.1, from coordinate 533,323,677 downwards.
TGGAATATTCATTCTAGTTAAACATACAAAGGAATATTTTTAACCCATTTCTGATAAGAATACGAATATAATTATTTTTCTACATGGGGATTATGGGTGGAATATTGTTTATAAATATACATAGGCACATAGTTAACCCAATTTCTGATAAGAATATGTATATAAGTATTTTTCTATGGATTATGGGTGAAATAGTGTTTATTAATTTACATAGGAACATATTAAACATATTTCTGATATGAATATGCATAAAATTATTTTTCTACATTGGGATTATGGGTGGAATATTGTTTATAAATTTACATAGCAACATATTAAACCTATTTCTGATATGAATGTGCATATAATTATATCGGTATATGGGGATTATGGGTTGAATATTGTTTATAAATATACATAGGAACGTATTTAAGCCATTTCTGATAAGAATATGCATATAATTATTTTTCTACATGGGGATTATGGGTGGAATATTGTTTATACATTTACATAGGAACATATTAAACCTATTTCTGATATGAATATGCATAACATTATTTTTCTACATGGGGATTATGGGTGGAATATTGTTTATAAATATACATAGTAACCTATTTAACCCATTTCTGATAAGTATATGCATGTCATTATTATTCAGTATGGGGATTATAGGTGGAATATTGTTTATGAATATACATAGGAACTGATTTAACCTGATAAGAATATGCACATAATTATTTCTCTACATGGGGATTATGGGTGGAATAATGTTTGTAAATATACATAGTAACCTATTTAACCCATTTCTCATAAGAATATCCATATAATTATTTTTCTACATGGGGATTATGGATGGAATATTGTTTTTAAACATACATAGGAATAATATATTTATCCAATTTCTTATAAAAATATGCATATAATTATTTTTCTACATATGGATTAAGGGTGGAATATTGTTTATAAATATACATAGGAACGTATTTAAGCCATTTCTGATAAGATTATGCATATAATTTTTTTTCTATATGGGGTTATGGGTGGAATATTGTTTATAAATATACATAGGAACCTAATTAAAGCATTTCTGATAAGAATATGCATATAATTATTTTTCTACATGGGGATTATTGGTGGAATATTGTTTATATACATACATAGGACCCTATTTAACCAATTTCTGATAAGAATATGCATATAAGTATTTTTCTACACAGGGATTATGGGTGAAATATTGTTTATAAATATACATAGGAACCTAATTAAAGCATTTCTGATAAGAATATGCATATAATATTTTTTCTGCATGGGGATTATAGTGGGAAATTGTTTAAAAAATATACATAGGAA